>NC_066343.1:38328705-38474695 GCF_022539315.1 Serinus canaria | reverse complement strand
TTTTTTTTTTTTTTTCAGGCAGCACTGCTATATTAGTACAGCTGGACATCCACCCTAAATAGCCTTACATTGTAACAAGGCTAGGACACCCAAGAATGGCTCCATACTGGCACATATATTCTGTTCCTGGGTCTGGAATATATTGCCCTTGGTGGAACTACAGGGACCTCTGTTTTGATCTCTGCTGTGCAATGTGAACATTCTCCTGAGCTCCCAGAACCCTTGTCACACCAAGACAAACGTGCAAATGCACACATTTTACACTTTTCTTCATTCATGGAGAGATTTACATTGTCATTAAAAATTGAATCTATGTTTTTCAAAATCCTGACTTGGCAGGATGGCTAAGAACATGCTTAAAATTAACCAAATTGCAATTTATAGCACTTGCAGGAAAATGTTCCTCTTTTAATGGAGAATAATGAACACCCGAATAAATACAATAATGGCAAGTAACATAACTCTCCAATTAATACAAAAGGAAGTTAATATATTAGTTCATCTTCCATGGAGTGTAACATATTGTTGGATGTATTCTTAAATATCTGCTGTATTGCAGATCTAATAAGTATGAGCAATGAATCCTTAAATTTTACATTCTATCACATATGTGGGACCATATAACTTACATACACGTGGGAGACATAAAGATTACATTTGTTCATCTCTTGCAGCAACGAAAATTTGTGGATGCCCCAGGATACAGCAGTAAGACCCATGTGTTGGTGTTAATGAGAGCCTTCTTTTTATTAACAATGCTGGAAATACTGGCAGTGGAAATGTGCTGCCCCGAATATATTCCTCAGGCTACAGTAGGATCCTGTAGGCGCTGTTGCTTCTGTGTTGACTGCTGCAATGGTTAGTCACAAGTAAGACTGGCTTTAGTAAAATTCCTCTTCTTGAAGTTTGATTTACTAACCTTTTACAAATACAATAATGGTTGGGGAATGTGAAAATGCTGTGGTAGAAAAACATTTGGTTACTCTCTATTTACTCTGGTGCATCAAGAATTAAGTTAATCAACTTTTGCCAAAGTGAAAGAATGTGTTACTGTTTTAATTTGTTCTTCATATAACTGTGTTACCAATATGTTCTAGCAGTCTGCTTATAAGAGACACTTGCTCTAACAGGGTCTCAATTTTTTGGATTTCTGGATAAAAGTATGAGACACCAGTTTGAATAAGAACCCATCCTAACTGACAAGTCATAGACTCTCCTACAATCAGCCAACACCACTTGGTAAAAGGATTGTGCTCCAAAGTATTTAATTGCAGTCTAGCTTTTACCATTCTGCAAGACCTAGCTCAAAGATACCTCCACTTCTATATTGGTGTTGAAACTATCAACATCTGGTCAACCCTGAGAGCATCTTCATGGGGGTAGGATGAGTGCTATTTTCAGTTAAAGTGTCACAATTAAGATATCTGATGATAAGTTAAGCAAAACAAAGAGACTGGAAGAAATATTTTGAATCTTAAATTTGATGGCTATTTTAACCAGCTCCTTCTTTTCCATTGGATCAAGAAAGTGCAAGTAACTATTGGAAAGTTCATGTATAATCATGTCATTTTATGCAGAAAAACCTATTTTATGTTATGTCAAAATCAGTGATGATTAATTATGCCTCAGAGTGGTCAAGTTTCTAGTCTTGCTGGAAACAGCTTCTTATGTTGGAGGGACATATAAGCATCTTTTCCAAAAAATTGTGAGAGTGCGTGTGTAAGTATGCCTACTTTTCTGATCCATTTGTTGATTGATAGTATTTTAATAAATAAATAGTTCTCACTCCGTTTTCATATTAATTAGTCAAAAATAACTGACCTGTCACTCACACATGACTCAGGGATGCTGTTTTGCCCCTTTGGAAAGCACCAGTATGGTTGTACACCAGAGTTTGTTTGGCTGGACCAGCCACCAGCTGGAGCAAGATCCACTACAGCACTGGTTCTATTTAAAACAAAGACACAGGCACATGCTGCATAGATGTGTTGTGTCATCATTGGATGGTTCCTATTATTCCCTGGAAAAATAATGCATTATTATTTATTATGAAAACTAACTGATTAGGTTTTGTGTCAATTTTATTTGCCATCAATACTGTTTTAGTTTTTGATGGAACCCTGCCAACCTTTCCTGTTCTCCTTGCTCTGACCAAGGCCCTGAAAGCTGACTTTCACAGGCTGTCTGTGATTAGACAGTGGGGTCTCTGTAAGTGTGGTCTCATATGAGCAGCTGTATGTTTTTTTTTGTAGAGGGAACTTGTCATTAAAGAACTGAGAAGATGAGTGGGTGGTACCTTGGGCTGTTTTTCTTTTAATTTGGCCCTCATTTACTTTAGACACTACGAAGGAGTCCACATTAGCTGATGGTGCCCACAATTCACTTGTACTGATGAAGGCAGCTTGACAGCTGCATAAATCACTGTTAGATACCACTGATAAATTGCTGCATACAAATTTGTAGAGGACCACCCAAGCACAACTTGGGGGCGGCCTGCAGTCACACTGGGCTTGCACATGAGTACAGTAATGCAAATTTGCTTAACTCTTTATTAGCACTTTGTATAGTTTTCCTTTTAAGAAAGGTGCTGACATTTCTCCACTTGCTTATTTGCTAGACCAGTGAAGTAAATTGCCAGCATACAGCACCTCCCATCATCTGTAGTTGTGGTATTAAGAGTTATTTATTTGTTCATGCAGGGATACCAGCTTGCTACCTCATTTTGAACTGCACAATCTGCTGGTAGGGAGGAGAGGAAAGGGAAAAATAGAAATGAGCTTCTAGCTCAGTATAGGTACTTATTGTGTGCTAGAGAGAACAGCTTGGGCAGGGCAAAGTGATCATTAAAAGGTGCAGTATGCTGCCTAACAGCAAGGAATTTTCCTGCCACTTCTAATTGAAGATACAGTGAAGGTCAGGACTTGGTAACATAACCCATCAAAAGGAATAATATAAGAGCTCTGGAATAGGAACTTCTAGTGGCTCTATGTGCAAATCTCAATGAGGAGCTTTACTGCCTTATTAAAAGCTAGAAAGCTATTGATCCGTTGCCACCTGACATGAGTCAAGCCCTGGGAGACATTAATCAATAGCAAAGTTTTATTCCTATCACGAGATATGGGACTAGAATTTGCAAAGCCTGATTCTTGTCAGATGTCATGTGTCACCTGCAGGGCTCTCTAGGTCTGCTGTGTCACTCAGCTACTGGTCTTACAGCTTTCTTAGCAGTGGCTGCTGCTAATGGATTCTTGACCTTTTGTCTGATGACAAAAGCAGAATGGTATCAGCAGCTCTGTGGTTGCTGTGTGTTTTATTAAGGAGTGCTTTCCTCACTTTAAAGAAATTACAGACTCATGCTACCAGAGTTCATTTTTCTGGCATTCCCATCTCAGTCTGCTTCACTACTATAACAGAAAAAAATTCCCTTTCTTTCTTTCTGGAATAACATTAATCAGAACACAACTATAACACCATCTAAAACATTTTTTCTTTATCTGCTAGTTATTAATACAGACAGTAGTATTTTAAAAAGATATTTCCATATTCCACTCTCAGAGTCTGATCTCTAACCTGGATAGATGTACACAAAATAAAAACTTAAAAAAGCCATGCATTTCTAAAATTTGCAGGTAATTACATAAACATGTGCAAAATTGCAATTCACAGCTGTCTTTTTAGTGGGCAACAAACAGTCATTTATGTGAGCAAGTGCAAAGACTGGGTGAGTGGTCGTGGTTACAGTAACTATGTGTGTGTCTGTGTGTGCACATGTGTGTGTGTGTGAGTGTGTGTGTCTGTGTGTCTGTGTGTCTGTGTGTCTGTGTGTGTATCTCTGCATTGAGATGTGATCAGTGCCTCAGTTCCCATGACCTGTCTTGTGAGAAGGAAGGCAAAATCCAAAAAAGGAAAGTATTGTATAACTCTTACAAGGGAGTCATAAAGGGATTTACTGTGGATTTCCTTTTCCTTTGGTGGCGTTTCATTTCTTGACATACCTGTTTCCATTCTATCATCTGGAAATTTCCTCTACATGTCACACGGTTTGATTTTACCAGTTTCTGACATTTGAAAGTCAATTAAAATCTTCTCTGGGATGAGAATTTTCAGCATCACTGTACCTTACCCTGAAAGTTTCAGTGTCAAGGAAGTGACAACCTTCAAGAACTGACATGCTTGTTCACACCTGTGAGGGGAAAAAAAGAATTTAAGCAAACATTCACATTTGGCTAAAGCTTTATCCTGTTTAAAAGAAGTCTTTGTGTTTCAGTCAGCCACCAGCAATACTACTTTCTGACTTAGAGCTGCTCATATCTCTGTACTGGGTATGGTAGATAAATATGTGAAATAACACTGACCATTAGTAAACGGAAGATCTGTCAATCAGGAGTTTTAATTGCAGGTAAAAACACTCTAGCAGGGTCCACTAGCAGTGAACTGAACTGACAAAGGGCCTTCAATGCAAAGATCATTTAGTGTACATTTCTTGGCAGTAGTCTAATTAGTTTCATGTACCGTCAGCTATTTTTCATAATATGCCAAAGCTTGACATCACACCTTCCACAAACATAAAATCACAAGTGGTTTTGATAAATTTAAAATGCCTTCATCAGTTTTAAGTATTTGCTGCATTCCCACACTCATTTACATGTTCTGAGAAACTGGCAAAGGGGTGCAGCTTTAAAGGATAACAGGAGTGCTAAATAGGGTGGTAACCAATGTCATACCAGCTCTCAGGTTACATTTATTGACTTGGTACCTCTAAAGTAAGGAAAAACCTTTATTAAGAAAAAAAAAGTCTAAACATATTCTTGTGCACATCTGGTTTGGTTTTACTTCTTCAAAATTAGATTTGTTTTCCTCTTTCACAGGAAATATATTTAGGAACAATATTCGTCTTGGAATGGTATGCAGTGGTATGGCAGGCTGACACTTTTTGAAATCTGTTTACTTTCTACCAGTCAACAGTTGCTAAAATGTTCCTGGAATGAACAGTGGTTTTTATCCATTGAGTGTTTGGATCTTTGCATCTAATTATAGTACTTTCTTACACTCAAAATTGACTTGTAATCTTCCTTGATGGCTGGGAGACCCATGAGCAGGCACGGGGGAAGAAAAATCCTAAATGAGCTTGTGAAGCAAAGTCCTGTTTTCTTTAAGGCTGTGTCAATGTTCTCCCGCTTGTGATTTCCTGGAGCTCAGCTCAGAGGGGCTAGCTGGCTCTTGCAAGCAGTGATACCAGGCTTTCCCTGTGAGACACTAGGCTCTCATGCTGGTCCCCTTCCTGCTACTAGCTGCTGATGACCTCACACCATCACAATGAGGCAGTTCTTGGCTCTAGCAGCAAAGCTGTTATGGTTTCAGGTATGTACCAAGGTGGTCCAGAAGATACTTTTACATTGTTTTGATTCTGGCATCCCTTGGCTAATACAAAAGATGCAAAAAAACCAGCAGTAAATTTTGGGTCTTCTCTGCCACTGCATCTGTAAAGAAAATTTTGGATCTCAGCTCCAGAGTAGCCATTCCCTTGGTTCAGAAGTTTGGTTGCAACATTCCTTGCCCGATTTGGTGTCCTCAGTCAGAACCCAGCCTTTTGGCCATGCCTCAGGCCAAAGATCCATGTCCTTCAAATGTCACAACAGGGCCTCGGTGGGATGGTGCCGTTGGAAAAGACCTTGAGCTGCACCTTCAGGGGACCATTTATCCAGCCAACATGCAGGGCCGGTTTCTTTATCTCTTGAGATGGCAATTTGGCTGTGTTGAGCTTATGGCCTTGGGGTTTCACCAGTGACCCTGCTCAGACCCTTGCCTCTCCATGGGTACTATTGTAATCTCTTGAGATGGCTTGCAGGGAGAACACAACCTCAAAGGATAATTGGTGCAGTGGCACAGATGTGCACTGGTGAGAGTGGGACAGGCATTAAGTTACTGAAGCTGCCTATTACAAAGTTTAGCAGTTAACCTTCCCCATTAGTCACCCCTAAAATGGACAAAACTAGGTTGTGCCAGACACAAAAGGGAATCAGTTCTACTAATAAAAAAAGGACATTTTCATTATTACTTAAGTCTGAGTGCAAGCTGGCCTTGGGGCTGTGCAAATGGTCTCAAAACCCTGGGTGCTACAGTGTGCTGTGGAAAGCCTGCCTCCATAAGGAGCATGGGAAAACTAGTATCCAGTCTAGAAAGGCTGTTTCACAGTGTCCTCAACTCCGTGCTCCTGCATAGGGCATCTGGCCTCTAAGCCCTTTCTGACCTGGGTGATGACAAATATTTGTTTGTCAGGAAGAATGGTGTAAGGATCAGTCTTCAAATACTAAGTAGACAATGAACTTAAACACAATCATACACATTTTGAGTATTTAAAATTATTTATTATTTCATAATACTTGACCAGTTAGTCCTGTGAAAGTTTCTTTGTCTTCTTGTGATTTACAAACTTCTGCTAGTGATTCTTCAATGCTTAAAACTTAAGATATGTTCATCAGCATTTTTGGGGTTTTTTGGAAGAGAATTATGTACAATATATCTCTGCTTCATGGTTGGACAATGCTATTTAAATTGATGGAGTCCTTTGTGTTTACCAGCTCAAGTATCAGAGTCCACAAGCATTTCCTAATTTCCACAGAAAAATTTGTGGCATCACCAGAATTCCCTGTGAACAACTCAGGGGCATATTTGAAACAATCAAAGAAAATGGCATTAGTTGGAAATCTAGGGTGAATTATTACTTCTTAATTGAGATAATTTTTCTTTAAGTGTTTTGAACTCAAGTTCTATGGTTATACAGAGTTATCACTGTCTACCAGGATGAGCGTTAAGATCCTTCTGACTTCTTTGTGTTAAATTGCTGTTTAATGAGGCAGACCAGCATCTGCTCTGATGCATTTCCAGATGCTTTTTTTAAAAGTGTTCCACTTACTTAAATCATACAGCAGTCAGAAACACTACTTCTCTACAGTACTAAAGTGATGGCCTGATTAACTGAGCAATAATTGGAAATTTTAACACACACAGAATCTTTACAAAATTACCTATAAGCAACTAGCTGCAGTTCACAGCTACCTCAAGGAATTGACCTTGAAAAACTGGAAGGGAAAAAGAGTAACATATCTTTGGCATCTTATTTAGCTATGAAGAAACCAGGTAGTTTTTAAATGGCTTTTGAGAGCTAATGAAAAGATAGCAAATATTGCAAAGACGTTGCAAAGCTGTAATACAGGTTAGATTCACTTAAGAGTCTCTTTAATATGGGCTTTAAAAAGATTTTTTTGTAACGAAATTGAAGAAATTAGAAAATTGCCATCACTATGATCTCTTTAAAGAGTCTTGTTTTCTGCTCTTGTTTTCTTTTAATTAATTTTTTTGTCTGTGTTTCTTTGTCATTAAAGCTCAGCTAATCCCCTGTATCTTGGAGCCAATATCTACTGGCAGTGTGGAAGGAATAAAAAACTCCCACTCCCTTGGTGATGACTTATCACCTATCACAAAAACTTTCTCTGTTCATCCTTATCAGGTGTTTTGAGCTTTGGTAAGGATTAAAAGGGAAAAATATACAAAGAAGGATATGTGCTTAAACTTAAAATTGTCCTTTGGGAAGGTATGCAGCAAAGTAAGCCTTCTTCTCCAATCATTTACACTAATGTGACCCCAAAAGAATTACACAGAATTAAAGAGAATAGCATCAACGTAAAAGTAGGGTGAAAGAGAGAAAAATCATTCCCAAAATGCTTTAAAATACATGGTGGTTGCAGACAAATGGATCACGATTTTCACAGATTTTTTTATATGACTGCTTCTCACCATGCAACCTGAGCACACAGTAACATTGAAATTAAAAGATGGAGCCAAATTCTAGAGCTACAATCTGTGAATGCAGCAGAAGTACAGACGTGAGGTTGGCTGCTGGAGCACAGTTATATCATGGCTTTGGCCAAGTTTCGAAGTTCAAACACATTATATTTTAAGGAGGTTTGAACAATAGAAGACATCAAACTTTATGGTTTGGATTTATTTCTATTAAATATGTAGTATTTTCAGTGAACTCTCCAAAGCCTGCGTTGGTATTTCAAATGGAGCACATCAGTATAACATTACAAAAATTACTGGAAGTTCACCAGTTGACCCAGCCATGAATACACAAATTGTAACTGCTTCCTAAATTGGGATTTTACTTGAACAAATGGATAGCTTTGAAATACTTAACAAAGAAATAACTAGAAATGTCCAAAAGCTGAGAATTGACAAAATTTTTTATTATTATTTTCTTTACAGCTTTCATGTAATGGAAATTCCTATCAAATTTACTAAAATTTAGCTGAAAATATATTTCAGCTGGATATGATCCAGCATGATCTCTGATGATCCAAACTTCATTTGGAACAGGAACCAAAAAGCAGTGCAAATCTTAATAAGGCTTCCACCAAGTCCAGAACTTTCTGACAGAAATAAGACAGAAATCTTAAATGTCTTGATTGGCATCTCTCACTCTGCTAGGGAAAGAAAATCGAGGATTCATGATAGTTCTTAGATAAGAGTGCTGGTAAATCAACATCAACAAGATGAATTGTAAGTCAGTGTGCCTAACTGTAGACGAGTATTTCTGAGGAAAGGGGAACCTTGGAGAGGTACACAGAAAAATAGTTTGAATTTGTACACAAATTTGAACACTCCTAGAAATCCTTGCATGGATTGTCTGTTACCAAGAACTTTACAGGAAAGTTTTCTTGGACACAGTCTTCCTTTAATGCTGCATAAAATTGGTGCCTAATATCTTCCAGATTAAATACAAGTTTGATGTCCAAATGTTAGGTCCAAAACCTTTGTCCAATGCAATCTAAAGGAAGCTGGATCATCTTTCTGAAGTGGCTAAAGGGATGAAGCCAAAGCTGCAACATCAAAGGCTGGCTTAAATTGTGTTACTTATCTAGGTGGAAGGATCATCTCTTGTCCTGTGAACTCTTTTGTCCTTGAGAACACATTCTCATACCCGACTGCAAAGATCTGATTCTTAACCGAGGAGCACATCCACTGCCAGAAGTCAGACAGACACCAAAGAGACCATTATAAAGTTGGAGTTTTCTGCCTTGTGGTAAGAAAGGAACATATTGTTATCATTAGTTTATTTTAACAAGGGGAATGTCTGACTCAATTTCATAGTGGTGTTACTTGTATTTACAGATTCCTTGTCCTTACTGACCTCTGAATTTCAGAAAGCAGCACGGAAAGTAAAATGACTCATTACAGAATAAATGTTTTAACTTAACCTTTTAAATAAATTAAATTCAGAAAGGAAAAATTTGCAATGAGGGTGATGATAGGACTGAAGGAAACCTGAATAAATCTTCAAATTTGAATATCAAAAAGGATACTCAGTAAGAATGACTATACCCCATAAAGATAATAATAAATAAACCTAAGAGACACATGATATTGCTGGAAATAGGCTTTTCAGAAATATCTGGATATGAATAGTAAAAACAGAGAAGAAAGAAGTATTACCTAAGTTATGCCACTAACCCTTGGACACACAGAAGCTGCCTGTTACAGACAGTAATTCAGGAAAACATTTCTCATGCCAAACCTCTTGGAAATCTGGGTCACAACTTTCTCAGCAACAAGGAATATAAGCAGAACTTCCTGTTGTGAAAACAACCTCCTTCCATGCTTTCATGACACATGCCGTGTTAAGGTGGTATATTTGGTCATTTTCCCACTACACATTGGAGACCATCCTTTCCCTCAGCAGATGTGGCAATTCCAGCCTTTCCTTGTGCACTGAGTGTCTCCATATGAACTGCTGTGATATGCCAAAGGAGTTACCACCTGACTTACTGCAATGCTGTAAAGAGAAAGGATTTATTTTATCAAAAGAAATAGCCATCCATTTCTCAGCAAGTATCAGTCATCAGAAAATAGAAAATCTCTTTTATCCTGACTGGAAAACCATGCCTACTTGGTATACAGGGGAAGAAATAATATGACTGGTCCTGGCATACCCAATTCTGCCTTCTTTGACTGGCCCCTGTGGTGAAGTGCAGAAGCACCTGAGCTTCATCTCTCTCCTGCCCTGTTCAGTCTCTCAGACATCACTAGTGGAGCTTTACTGTGCTTTATCCTATCACATCTTGCACTCCGTGGTGTCTTAAGCAGCATGAACCAAACTTATCCTGGTCCTTGAATTTCTTGACACCTTATGCATCTATTTCTTGACACCAATACGTGTGACTGATCATGGTGATTATGCCCAGCTTCTCCCTGTGACTTGGTGAGTAAGTAATAAGACAGAATGACCAGTATCAGTCACCCCAGCCAGCTGATTGCCCTAGGTCAGATACCTCAGTTCAATAAAGAGTGGCAGAGACTATGCCTCTGATGGATGTCATTATGTGTACAAAATAGCTATTAAGTTTCCAGGTGTTTTCTTTCTTTCTTTTTTTTTTTTTTTTTGCTGTAAACCCAACCAACCAATCAACCAACCAACCAACCTCAAAAGACCTCAAAAAACTCCCAAACCAAACCTCAAACCAAACCACCCTCTGCCTTTTCATATTGAACAGACATAATTTTTTAGGATATTTTCCAAGCATGACATTTACTGGGAACAGTTTATGGTTGTATTTTAGTAGCATTTTAACTGATATGAATAGCCTAGACCCAAATAGTTGCATGAGAAGTGCTCCCAGCTGTAACATTCTTCTTCCCAGAAATAATACCATACTGGGACACCAATTCATTGTTGATTGAGAGAGATGAGTGTTGAATCATGCTCTCAAAGCACATTCTATATCTGATCCATAGGGTAACATAGTACAGTTTTGTAAAAAATATTTCATATGCTTAAGTAGTAAATTTCTCATTCAATTCCCCAGTCCAGGTGACAGAAAAAAAGAAGGACACAGAACGAACCTTTCTTGCTGAAAGGCTAAGCCATCCTTTAATTATACCCAGATTTATGGGAAAGGTGTAGTCTATCTTCTTTGTCCGTCCATGTTTCTCAGTGAAACCTCTACCAAGCAAGATACCCACTTCCTGTGCCAAGTGCTTATGTACCTTTAACACTTGTAAGCCTATAGAAGGAAAAGATTTTTGGAGCTTCATGTTTTCATCATGCCCAGCTCCTGACAACAGAACAGAATGTTCCTCCTGAAGCCAGAGAGTATAGGTGAAATGAAGCTACATTAGCAACCTGCTGATTGAGGAAGGCATTATAAAAGCAAAGTACTGTGACCAGAATCATCTTATCCACTGACAAAAGCATATAAAGCTCCAATATGCAAAGTCGGAGCAAAACATGAGAGACTCTATGATTCAAAAGGCCTTGGGTTAGCTCTGATGGCATCACTGTTGTTTGATCCCACTGAGACCGAGACTTGGGATTAATGAGTGGCTTGCCTTCTCTGAGGGTACCATTTAGGATGCTGGTCTGAAAGTTGTCAGCACATTGCCTTCACAATTCTGTAATCAAACTTATACTGACATTTCTTACAGATGTAAGATATGTCTCTGCCTTTTTCATCCAAGTACTTTCATTCATACAAGTACTTCATTTTTTACTGTGTGTGGAGAAAAAAGAAGAGAGGAAAGCTCCTAGGTAAAGAAGTAGTGAACACGGCTTTCAGAGATTGTTGAAATTAAAAAAGCCTAAATGATCCTAATCAAAATTACATGCAGCAAGAAGCTTGTAGAAGTAAGCCAGCTCTCTTCTTTTCCATTGGCATTTATCATGAGCAGCAGCACAAGGCCTTATTTCCTTCCCTCTTTTATTTAGGAAAATTTTTTATTGTTGTGAGAAAAGTTTCTTCAGGCCCATCAGAGTAAAACTGCTCTTCAGAATGATTCCACGTGTTTGTACAGTGGATGTGAGAATGTGAGCTGCTAAATGAGAGACTGGTGTTAGGGGGTCAGGCATTTTCATAAGGGTTTTTTTCATCCATGATTGCATTGTGATACTTACCATATGCAACTGTGAGCCTTCTTCTGGAGTCCTTTAGTATGGAACCAAAGAGTTAAGTAATCTATTTGATAGAGAGTTTAAAAAACATAGCTAAACATTTTAATTTTATTGTTGGTAAGTAATCAGGAAAAGAGAACTAGGGTCGCAAAATTAAGGATGCTTGTAGATGCAAAAGCGTGCTGTAGTGGTACAGCTGATTCTCTTTATGCATGCTATACATGCCAAGACTTCAATTTTTTCCTATCACATTCCTCCTTTTCAAACAAGGTGTAATACATCCTTGACATCTATTTTGAAACCACTCCTTTGAGCAAGTGATCACTTTAAACCATTCCTGTAGTCTGCTAATGGCTATTTAACACCACCTGTGCTACCATTCCAGGAATCTTCGTCTGTCAATTCTTGACACTAGAAAGTACAAATCAGTAAGATCATAAGACTTCCTCAGGTGTGACTCCCACTCTGCTCACAGTCTTACCCTTGCAAATTCAGGCAGAGGTCATTGATAGCAATGGGACTGTTACAAACTGACATTAGCTTAATTGAGAGCAGGGCCTGTAGGGCATAATAAATTTCCTCTATATTTCACATCAGGGTAGGGATGCAGGAAGTTTGGTCAGCTGCAAGAGCAGCATTGTTCTGAAGTCCCTCTTGTGAGGACTATGCAGGTGCAGCCAGGTTGGGTTCAGTTCATATTTGTAGGGCTAAATTAACTGGCTTTTTTTGGAAGGGTTAGTATCAGTACTTCCTTATTTTCTATAACAATTTCAGATCTCTTTCAAAGCAGAGGGAACTCTCCCTTTTACTTTCTGAGGTTCAAGACTGGATTCCTGCTGCTTGTTCCTGTGAGATGTTGAACTCCTCTTTTGAATTGTACAAATGTTATAGAACATCTGTCAGAAAGGATTTAACACTTTGGGGAGACTGGGCTGGTGTGGATCTCTTACCCCTGTCAGTAAGCTGCTGTATCCCAGGTAACTGTACCCCATACTTCTGAGTGGACAAAGGTTCCAGTGTTTGGTGCACTTCATCTAGGCGACCAGCTCTTTAGAAACAATAATTGATTTAAAGGGTACAATCCTCTCCAGCTAATAAATGGCTCAAGATGCATGTCAACCTGCAGAAATTTCAGCCTGTTTCACATATAGGGGTTCTGTGTGTGTGTGGATGTGGATTTTGTTTGTTTTTTAGTTCATTTGTTGGTTTTGGTTGGTTGGTTGGTTTGTGGGGTTTTTTGGAGGTTTTGTGTTTGGGTTTTTTGGCGTGTTTTTCTGGTTTGGGTTTTTTGTTTATTTTTTATTTTTCTTATTTGTTTGTTTGTTTGTTTTATGGGTTTTGTTTTGGTTTGTTTTGGTTTGTTTTGGTTTGTTTTGGTTTGGTTTGGTTGGTGTGGTTTTGGTTTTGGTTTTGGTTTTGGTTTTGGTTTTGGTTTTGGTGAAAGAGGAGATCCATAATCATAAGGGGTTTGTTACAGGGCACATTCCTAACTCCTCCCTGTAAAAAACCTGATGGCCTAATGTCAAGAATGTTCCTGTAAACAACTCACTACTTTTGCCCTTGCCATACAGGTTCTCCTTTAAAAGGGCATGAAAAGCGCACACAACTGATATTTCCAGTTGCTGACTGACCTTTCATGTCAGTATAGACGGCAAATATTGATAGCTTCTACAGATGAGTGAGAAATGCATGGAAATAGAGAAGGGAGCAATATTTTCTAACTCATGTTCCCATTTCAGATTGTATTTGGATCAGTGTTTCAGCTGGCAATGTTCTTAAAGTTACAATGCCAAATCCCAATTAATGTTGTTATTTACACCGGCCTTTCAAATTAAATACTGAAATTATTTTTTCATATAAACATTTGTATGATTCCAAGTTTCCCATATTGAGGAGGTCTTTCCTGATTGAGGTTTCTAAGCAGCAATGATTTTCCCCCAAACATTTTGTTTCATTCAACAAATTGATGCTTGACTTTGTTTCGTGCTCTTTCAGAAGAAACTCCTAGTCTTAAATAATTTGGGAATTTTCTCAAGGTGAAAATTGGATTTTCTATGCCTAAATATAAGGCAGATTGGGATACAGTAGCACTTTGGTGGACAGTGCTACTGTACTGTATTATATATATTATTATATATATAATAATATATATAATACAGTATATATATTATATATGTACATAATAATATATATTATCTATAATTACATATAATAATATATATAATATATATAATATTTATATATTATATGTACTGTATTATATATATATTATTAATAAGTATTATGCAGGATCCTGCTTAAGAACACACAAGGCACAAGAGACAAGAGAATCATGAGGTAGAAATATGAAGAATTTTGAGAAATGCTCTTCTCTACAGAGGCTTTTTCCTATGATTTTCCTCATACCTTTTCCAGTTTCTAAATTAACTGTATAATTTAGCTGACTTTACCCTCCCTCTTCCAAAGTCATTAACAAGTTTATATTTGTCTAGCAATGCAAGTTGAATCCTCCTGTCTTCCAACCTCCTCTCGCAGTCCTTTACCATATCATATTTTTCAATTCTCTGTAACAAACCTTTTTGTCTCCCTTGCCTCATCCATCTCTCCCCATGATGCACAGGCCTCCTGTTTAAAAAAATATCTCCATGCTTTCTTTTTGTGTGCCTCTTCTGCATCAGAACACCTTTGCAGTTCTTGTCTTCCCTCAGAAAAAGTCATCATTCATTCATTCATTCATTATTTTGATGCCTCTTAAAGCTCTTTGATGCTAGTTGAAAACTTCACTGATTTGTACAGACCATTCCTTAACTGCTCACTGATGACCTCTCTCTATCCCTGAACTGTGTCTTCCTGAGGTGGGAGCTAAATTTTTTTCAGTGAAGAGTATAACAGCTTGAATCACAAAAGAGAAAGAAAAAAGGGGGCAAAAAAGGGCAAAAACCATGAACAGAATATTTCAGCTTGAACTGCAAGTTTGTGTTAACAAAGTCAACAGTGACACATTTCCATGGATGAAACTGAATTTCAGGAGACATAGATATCTCATTTTTTATTAGTTTTACTATATTTTCTCATCCTTCCCCACCCCCCAAAATGAGGATATTCTGCTAAAAATTATTTCCTCATATATCATTCAGTGTATCATGCCTTGCAGAAGTAAGACATATCAGGCTAAGGTGATTCCATCAGCTGAGAGACTCAATTCAAGATCAAACTTAAGATTTAATGATGCTAAAAGCTGTTCAATTGTTGCATATTTTGATTCTGATAGATTATACCTATAGCTTACATAAAAAGCTGCAGTGTGTTGAATTACTGAATGAGTTTTTCTTATGAGGCAAACTGTCTCTGTTATATGGATTTTTACTTTGTCATGTTTATCTGTGCAAGAGAAAGAGCAGGTGCTTATAGTAGGATCCCACAGCAACAAAAAAGGAAGAATAAACAACAAACATTTGTTTCTTACATGCTATTGCTAATTTTAAACATTTCTTTCCATTTGAAATTCAGCTTATTTTATTAAAAAACCCCTCAGTTTGTGTATATCTTAGTTTTCTCTTTCAGGGACTTCATGGCAATCTTAGTGTTTTGGAGATCTCCAGATTGTACCTGGATATCAACTGAACCGCAGTGGGGTAGAGGCTATTTGCAGATGCAGTGTTTTCAGCCACTCTGTGGCTTTTACTAGCTGGTTTTTGTGTCTGGGCTGTGAAGTCCTCATAGAGTGAATTGTCCAGATACACCTCTGGATTTAACTGAGATGCTGAAAAAATACAAATACAAAACAGCGTGGGTGGAGAAACACAGAGGTCTGTGCTTCTATCTGTTAAATGTTTCATGAAAAGCAGTATAATCAGACAAACTGTCAACCCAAGAAGTAAATTAAGACTAATAATGTGTTAAAACATTGAGGGTAAGATAAATGTAAAAAAGGGCAGAAAATACAGAGTTCACATGCCATTCCATCTTATGGTAGTGCTGCTCTGTGTAGTGACACTTCACCTGGGTAGTAACCATTGTGAAAGGGTCTTCCAGATAAAGTTTTGCCTTTAGCTCTGGCTTTCCTGTTTCAAGCTTGTGTATGTGACATTTTGGAATCCCTTTTTTTCCTCCCCCGTCTTCAAATGTGACTAGAAAATTTTTTATGCAGCTTTTCTTTACAAATCCTGAGAGATGCAAACTGTGCCATACACTGAGCATCTAAATCAAGCTCAGTATGCACTAGCCCAACAGTGTTTATGCTGCCAATTAAAGGCATCACTTTTTTGAATTATACAGGGAGTGAAATGATCTCTGACAGCTGTGAATTGCAGAAAAAGGGCTCTATTGTTCAAAGAACTGCCTTTAATATAGAGAAACCCTTACTAAACTTTTGATTACCAAGTATGGCAAACATTAATTGGCCATAAACTTAACAAGAATCAGTTCACTCATTCCACAACTTTTGCTCCACTCCCCCACTTTCCTTCTCATTACTTCCCATTAGCCTCTCCTAGCAAGTGCTTAACTCAGAAACACCCCACCCCCCACATTCCCATGTTTCCATCCTTATGCCTTCAGCATTCTCACTCTTTTATTTAGCTCTTTCACCCATGTTTGCTCTGCCAGATGACTTCTACAAAAAACAAACAAACAAACAAAAAACCCCCAAACAAACAAACAAACACCCCCCCCCCCAAATACAAAAAAACAACAAAAAAACCATAAAAAACAAACCAGGCTGAGTACAGACAAGCTGGAAGACTCTCATGAATTTGTCCTAAGTCTTGTACTCTACAGCTGTGTTTCTTAAAATCCAAATCCCAGAGATGTTTTAAGAGGCAAGAAGGTCACATTTTACACCTTTAAGTGTAGCTGTCTAGTCCATAGAGTTTCAGAGAGAAGATTAAAAATGTTACCTGAGCACTTCCTAGAAAAACAAAATGTGACAGAGCACCAAAAAGTATTACTTTCTTTAAACCTCATACTCTTTATGCAAATCCCAAATGTTGTTGGATTTCAATTTCTTAAAGGAATAGCAACTTTTCACAAGCCTGAAGATACACATGTAAATCCTTTTCACATATAGTATTTGCCTGGTGTGCTATGCAGAAGATAATCATAGATTATGATAATCATAGACAAATCCACTTCAGCATTCTTCCAATAAGCTTTGAATTCTACAGAAAAACAAGAGGTTTAGGAAGAGGAGGAGACATTTTTAATAAGCATCAAACAGTAACAACACTTCTTTTTTGACTTTTCTAAAAGGACTTAATTTTTTAGGCTTGTAAATGTCTAGGAAATATATATAGAAATGTAGAGGGAAAAATTGGAAACAGGAGAGAACAAATGTCAGAAAATATTATGTACTGTGATTTTGAGTAGAAATTTGAGCATTATGTTAATTTTATAAAATATAAAAGATATCTCAAGTTCATTTTGGGTATACATTGGTAGGAAAAGCATCATGCTGTGGGTATGCACGTATGCAGTATGGTTCTTGATGTGGGAGCATTATTTACATGTATTTTACGATCATAAAGTGAAATCAAGGCCATTTGTGCTAGCTGCTCTGCAGACCCATTCCACTTCCTGGGCCCCTTCTGGATGAGCTATCCAACTGCGCAGTAGGAGGAGGGATTAAATTACATGCCGGGAGCCAGAGAGGTGAGGACAGAGCACCATATCTGGTTTCCCAGCCTCTCCTGTAACAGCTGAATGAAGTTGCTCGCTCTGTTTCTCTGCCATTCTTGCCATATTTTCTTTTCTTGTGTCATCATTCTGTCTTGTAGATGGGCTGCAGCGCCGCATTTTTAAGAATTTAGTACCTCCTGTGGCTAGGACTAGGCTTCTGAAATACTCTGTTTTTTTTTGTTGCTGACCTTGCCAACATTTGCCATGCAAACAGAAGAAACACTGCTCATAACAACTTCATGTTATAAGATGTTATCAGAAAAGTGTGTATATCCTGGCTTTTCATATGGCTTCAGAAACTAAGGCATCTATCAGCAAGTGATTTTTAAAAGGGGAAAAAAAAAAGGGGGAAGATATGAACAAATTACAGGTGATACTAACCAGTATAGGATGTCTTTTTTGTTAGATCAGAATTATTGTTTTGACCTACTGCCCAGTGTTTGTGACTCATTATCAGGTTGTCTGTAAAGAGTTCATGAGGTGTTACATCTGCCCAGAACAAATACAGACCTGTTAGATCAATCTCAAATTACTTTTAAGTAATAATTACCCACGAGCATCTATTCCTGTGACCCGTGGCTCTTCAGCATATCAACAAGAACAGTGCAAGTGCAGCAGCTGAAATGATGATGCGGGTTGGAATTTGCCAGACTTTTTTATTACCTGAGGTAACCAAATAAACAGTTTGTGTTAGTAATTTCCTTGTGCAAAGTAAGTTTAACCTGAAGGTCTTTAGTAATAGCTATTATTCTCATACTTATAGATGTTTGAATTTGTATTGCATTTATGCAAATATTGCAAAGAGATTACTCTGATGTAGCAACCAAGCATTAAATAATGGTATACTTGCATATATCATGCTGAATAAGAAATGAATGTGCAAATGGCAAATATAAAGGCAGAAACTTGTTTTTGTTTTGTATTCAAAACATAAGGAATTAAATCACATAGAAATTAATGTATGTCAGACATTTCTTTATGGTAGTTTTTAACACAAATTGCTATTTGATTAAGGAAATCACCTCATGATGAAGTAATGGCTGTAGAGAAGTTGTCGTGTTTGGAAATCAAAGTTATTTTATGTGTTCTGCACATACCAGCTATGTCAGGCTTGTGGCTAGTGCATTCTTATTTTCCACCACGACTTCCCCCCAAAGAAACTTGTTTCTTTCATAATGTTATGAAATGTTATTTTTAAGAAAAATAGGAAACACCTCTCTTCCTTGACTCAGGCCTATTAACATGTGGAATGTGAAGTGCTGTCTCTTTGGGCTAGAAAAGAACAAAAATATATAAGAATTAAACCATGATAAAATACAAATAGTCTTCTATTAGGAGCCACATGATTTGCAATTTGAGCAATGGCAGGTGATTGTGGGTCTGCAGCCTTTCTTTTGTCTTGCTGCTTAATGGATTGCCTAGCAGTAAATAAATCTGTTACTAAATGTGATACTTCTCATACCAACTTAAATCACATTAGAGAAAAGGGAATACCTTGTTAAGAATTCAAGTCCACCAGGATAAATTCCTTCTCTAATGCCAATGAAATATATAATAAAAAGCCTTCCTCTGTGAGAGCAGGTGCAGACATTTGTGCAAGGTGCTCCTCAAGTGAGAGCCATGGAGTGCCTGCATCTTGCAGGCAGCAGAGAGCTAACCAGGGTGGGAGTTTTGCTGCTCCCTCCTTCCCTTCAGTACACTCCAGGGCTATGGCCCTGGCTATAAGTAGACATCACTCAGAAGGCACTTGTCCTTGGTCAGTGTGAGATGACATTGGACTTTCCATTCACAATATCTGCAACAACAACTGTAAGAGTTTTTTTGCACTTCTCAGACTTGCTGAGGCTGCTGAGGCAGGAGGGGAGAGAGGGAAGGTCTTTTCTTTCCTCCCTATTTTTTAAACACACTGCATTAACAAAAGAACACAACAAGGCTGCTGCTATTACAGAAGTGTTGCTTTGTTGGCACCGGCAGCTTTGCCAGAACTGAGGAAATTCATCCTGCTTAATTTGTTATTTTTTCTGTCTCACTCCAGAAAATATCCAGACCCTTGTGGACTTCACAGAATTTGCACTCTTGATCTAAGGCTGCCAATGAATGTGACCCATGCTTACATCAAAGATGACAGCTATAGAGTCTATGACAGGAGGACTTGCAACAAAGCTAATGACAATGCAAGAGGGTGAAAAGAAAGAAGGAGAGGCTCCTCTGAGAGGAATTAAAACCCATTCTAATTCCTGATTTGAGCACAGAATTGAATTTTCTACCTGAACTATCTTATGATCCTGTAAAGTGCTACATCTAACATCCCAACACTTTCCCTGGAAGTGTTCAAGGCCAAATCGAATGGGGCCCCAGGCAACTCGGTCTAGTGGAAGGCGTCCCTGTCCATGGCATGAGGTTTAGAACTAGGTCACATTTAGGCGCTTTTCAACCCAAACCATTCTATGATTTCATGATAAATGAAAGGCATAAGGTGACCACAAAGTTCAGAAGACTCTGGTACTGTGTCCCAGAAGTCACTCTTCTTTCTCATCAAGTTACTCCTGTGCAGTCATGGAGAGAAAGATAAAAAGGCCACATAATTGACATTGTCAGGTTAATGGTTGGACTTAGTGATCTTGAAGGTCTTTTCAGCCTAAATGATTCTGTGACTCTGTGATTCTATTTAGTTCAGGTTCCCATTTGCATGAATGCCGGTACATGATTTGATTGTTATACTTAGTGTCTGATAATGCTTGTATATTTTAGCCCTTGAGCAAAGAAGCAATCCCCAAGAAGCCCTAGATTTGCCACACCAAGTGAAAGACAATGCCTAGTAATTAACTTTACTGCATCCTTTGTAGATTTCACTCAGTGTTGTAAAGGAAGATAATAACTCGGCATTTCCTGCTGCACATCGTCACAGGGACTTACAGGATAAAGTCATGTCTGGGACAGATGCTGACCTGGATTAGTGAAAGAACCTGAGCTACCAGATCCTTTCACACAGTGCCCTGGGGCTGCATATTTGGGTCATGGGGCCTGACTTTTCTCCAAAAACTTGCACATGGAAAGGAAAAAATAAAGCAAGACACATCTGCTAAGCGAAGTTTTCCATCAGAACACCACCGCCTACTGCATGGCTGAAGCTACCAGTGAGAATAAAACACTTAAACTAGGGTATGCCTACGTGACTATGAATATTACAAGTTTAGGTTTGGGGTGTTTTTAAGCTTTATTAGCATAATTCCATTAATTTTCCAATATAACAATATATTGAATTCTCGATGCTACTTTTGACAAATGTTGACTTGAGACATTTATTTTATATATGAGAAAATCCAAGGCAAGAAATAGCAAAAGAAACTCTGATAATTCGAGAGTTTCCAGGCAAACAATTTCTTTGCCCAAAATTTCCATAAAATTTCTGTGCACTAACAGAAATGTTATCTCAAAAGAGTTCAGAGAGAGAGCTGCTCATAAATCTAAATATTCACCATTTGATGTAGAATAATGTAAGAAAGATTAAATAATAAAAATAATTTCATGTGATTGTTGTGTCTGATCCATCTGTAAAGGATTTAATGCTCACTAAGGGAAAATACATGTCAGATATGGAGTTACAATTTATACCTACATTTTCATGGACTTCAGTGGAGCCACCCTGCCTCTCCCTAGCTGAGTATGAAACCCCTTGAAGCTCTGTGAGGAAGTACATTTTTCAGCTGGAAAAGTGAATCCAAGTCTTTCAGTCCTGGGCTCTGAGCCAAACAGCATAGCTTTAGCTTTTCCCACATTCAGCATCTACTTGCATTTCAATAGCAAAGCCTGGAAACTGTCAAAAAACGCTCTGGAGGTGGATCTGGTCCTTGTCTACAGCTACATTACTGACACGTATATCAGTGCTTTCAATACACTTACAGTCAAAAGGCTTTAAAGTCTGTGGAAAATTGTATATACATCTTTTAACAAGAGAAAAACAGATGTTCTTACAGTCAGTATTATGGGAGTCAGAGTGCTCTATCTGTGTCACCCTTAGCTGCAGGTCTTTTGAAAATTGGTCTGAAAGAAAGGACTTTTTTTAATGTATATGTTTATTAAATGAAGAGCATCAGCAAAGCTAAAATTCTCTGTGTTTTCACAAGCTGAAAAGGTCCTGCCTTCAGAGGGACTCCAGACACATTGGCCTCAGATGCTGCTCAGGCCCATATTTGAGCCTTCTGTGAGTTACGATTTCCTTCTATGTGGATTGTATAGAGCAGTGAGTAAGGGCAGAATGCTTTTAGTGAGGAAGACGTGGATGCTCACTATTATAAGTTTAAATGAGTGAGGATCCCTATCAGGTCGGAATTCCAAGCTTTTCAAAGTCAGTGGGAATTTTGCCCTCCCTGAAGATCCTAACGTATGCCCGTGTCTGCTGAAACCATAAGACAGACTTGCTTTCTTCTTCTGTCAACTCCATAAGCCTTAGAGGACACGCGTTTTCAATGGAAATTATTTTTGTAATATTTGAAGGTTAAAATTGCTACATAAATTGCCTTTTTCGTAGTTGCTGTTCTTTGGCATTGAAGCACTTCGGCCACAGCACCAAATATTCTTGCCAGCACATATTTGCAGCTACACCATATGTACACAGATTGCTAACTAAACAACCAAGAAATGCAGAAAATACTGGTATTCAGAGGACATTGTCAATTAAAATCTGTGTCCAGAGTCTGTAGTTTATTAAATGTTAGATGGCAGGAGAGGGTTTCTACCCAGGCCATGCCACAGCTGGGCTGTTCTTCAGCTCCTCAAAGCCATGGGCCTTGAGCCCCCGAGTGGGGTCACTCATGTGCCCATGGCTTGGCCTGGCTTTGGGCTGCTCCCAGGGCACTGCCCAGGGCTGCAGCTGTGGCTGCCCATGTGCCAGCCCAGCTGCCCTGCCCGTGGCTGGGCTGGTGGAATGGACCCTTGCTGCCAAGCTTTTCCCTGATGGACTTCCGTGGGACCCCACAACCCCAGGAAGTCCTTGGCCCCATATGAGCCATCCAGCTGGAGCTTCCTGGAGAACTTTTCTCCTCTGTCCTCAGTTCTGCTGTCTAAGGACTCTGTAACAAAATCTCTTCTTGGCATGTATGGGAGAAAGATGAGTGGGAAAGCAGAGGGTGGAGAAAAAGAGGATCTGATCTGCTTTCAGCACACAGCTTCACATCTGCCTCTGTCTCACCTTCAGGAATAAATGAAGGCAGGGGGACTGAGACAAATGCACAAAACCCCAAAACACAGAATCACAGAATCACCTGGGCTGGGAAAGTCTTTTGAGATCATTGAGTCCAACCACTGACTGATCAGAACCATGTCAACTAGACCATAGCACTCAGTGTGATGCCTAGTGGTTCCTTGAATACCTCCAGGGATCGTGACTCTACCACATCTGTGGGCAGTCCATTTCAATGTTTGACAACGATTTACATGAAGAAATTCCTCCTAATGTACAACCTGAACATCCCCATGTGAAACTTGAGACTCTGTCCTCTTGTCCTATCACTTCCTGCCTGGGAGAAGGGGCTGAACCCCACTTTGCTGAACCCCCCTTTCAGGCACTTGTAGAGAGCAAAAACAGTCTGCTGTGCCCTGAGTCTACTTTCTTCCAGGGTAAACCTCCCCCTCAGCTCCCTCAGCTGCTCCTCACAGGACTTGTGCTCCAGAGCCTACCTCAGTTCTGCTGCCCTTCTCTGGACACACTCCAGCCCCTCAATGTCCTTCTTACAGTGGCGGGCCCAGAACTGAATACAGCACTGGAGGTGTGACCTCCCCAGTGCCCAGCACAGGGGGACAATCACTGCCCTGGTCCTGCTGGCCACGCTATTGCTGATACTGGTCAGGATGCCATTGACCTTCTTGGCCACCTGGGCACACTGCTGGATCATGCTCACCCCACTGCCAACCAGCACTCCCTTTCCCAACAGGCAGCTTGCCAGCCATTCTGCACCAAGCCTGTAGTGAGTGCCTCGTGGGGCTGCTGTGGCCAAACTGTGTAACCCAGCACTGAGCTCTTTACACTTCACACCACTCGTCTCAGCCCATCACTTCAACCTGTCCAGATCCTCTGCTGATTCTTCTGACCCTCCAGGAGATCAACACACCCAATCTGCTGTCATCTGGAAACTTATTGTAGATTCAGTCAATTCCCTCATCTAGATCATTAATAAAGGTGCTAAACAAGAGTGGCCCTAGCACTGATCCCTGGGCACCCCCACTGGGTTCAGGGACGGGCCCCCAGCTGGATGTGGCATCATTCATCACCTCTCTCTGATTCTAGCCATTTCTCAACCCAGCAAACAGTGCAGTCATCCAAGCCATGGACGTGCAGCTTTTCCAGGAGAATGCTATGGGAGACAGTGTCAATGGCTTCACGGAAGACCAGGTGGAAACATCCACAGCATTTCCACATCCCTTGGGTGGGTCACATGGTCACAGACAGGGATCAGGTTGGTCAGACAGGACCTGCCCCTCCTAAACCCCTGCTGGCTGGGGCTAATTCCCTGGTTGTCCTGTGTGTGCTGTGTGACGGCGCACAAGGTGATCACTTCTGTAATCTTCCCTGGCACCAGGGTCAGGCTGACAATCTTGTAGTTCTCCAGATCATCCTTCCAGTCATTCTTGTGGATGTGTGTTAGGTTGACCCTGGCTGGGTGCTGGGCATCCACCAAAACTTCTCTATCCCTTCACTTCACAACTGTACAGGGCATAAAAAATATAATGAAGGGTTGTGAGTTGAGATAAGAACCAGGAGAGATAACTCACCAAATACCATCATGGGAAAAGCAGACTAGAATTAGAAATATTAATTGAATTTATTACTGACAAAATCAGAGCAGAATAATGAGAAGTGAAATAATGCCCCAAAACCCCCTGATACATACCCCTCACTCCTTTCCAGCGCTACCTCCTGCCCTTCAACAGTTCAGAGGTGGTAAATGGGGTTAGGGTCAGTTGTTTCTCACATTGTTCAGGGAGAGGGATCCTTCCCCTGCTCCACTGTGAAGGTCCCTCCCACTGAAGACAGTCTTCAATGAAGTTCTCCAACACCCCATGAGCAGTTCTCCATGAAGTGCTCCAATGTGGGTCACTCTTCCACAGGGTGTAATCCTTCAAGGACAGGCTGCTCCAGTGTGGTTCCCCCACAGGGTCACAGGTCCTACCAGAAAACCTGCTCAAGCATGGACTCCTCCCTTCTGCAGGCCCCTTCCAGGAGCCTGCTCCAGCAAAGGCTTCTGCATTCACAGCCTCCTTCAGGCATCCCCCTGCCCTGATGTGAGTCTTCTCCTCGGGCTGCAGGTGAATCTCTGCATCCCCATGGATCTCCATGGGCTCTAAGGGCACTGCTGCCTCACCATGGGCTGCACCAGGGGCTGCAGGGGAATCTGGTGCCTGGAGCACCTCCTCCTCCTCCTCTTTTTCCACTGACCTTGGTGTCTGCCGAGTTGTTCCTCTCAATGTTCTCGCCCTGTTGTTCTCTGGCCACAATGACATCTGTGCAATAACCTTTTGTTTCTTTCTTAAATCTGTTATCACAGGAGTGTTACCACTATTTGTGTCTGGCCCAGCCTTGGCCAGTGGCACATCCATCTTTGGAGCTGCCAGGGATTAGTTCTGCAGGGCATGGAGGAAGCTTCCAGCAGCTTCTCAGAAGCCACCCCTGCTACCAAAACCTGGCCATACAAACCTCAATACAAAGGGCATCACATTGACCAACCTTCAGCCAGAACTAATGATAAATGATGGAGGGCAGTTTAGGGAGCACTTCTGCCAGCTCCTTGGGTGGATCCCATCTGACTCCACAGACTTGTGATTGTCTAAGTGGCGCTGCAGGTCACTCACAACTTCCTCCTGGATTGCAGAGGGTCTGTTCTCCTCCCCATCCCTGTCTGCCTGCTACCTGCCAGGGGGCTGGCTGCCCTGAGGATAACTGGTCATATTGACAAAGACTGAGGCAAAGGCATTCAATACATCAACTTTTCCTTCATCCTTCATAACTCTGTTCCCCCTAGTGTCCAATAAAAGGTGGATATTTTCCTTGGCCCTCCTGTTGTTGTTAATGTATTTAAAAAACACTTTTTATTATCTGTTACACAGTGGCCAGACTGGGTTATAGGTGAGTTTTGCCTTTCAAATTTTCATTATATATAACCTAACAGCATCCTTGTACTCTTACTGAATTGTCTGCCCCTTCTTCCATAAGCCATAAAGCCTTATTTTATCCTTAGTTCCTGTGAAAGCTCCCTGTTCATCCAGGGAAGTTGTCTTCCCCAATGACTCACCTTTTGGCACTTAGGGATGGCCTGCACCTTAAAGATTTTCTTCCTAAGGTGAGTCTAGCTTTCTTGGATTCCTTTGTTGTTAAGGATAGCCTTTCTTTTCTTTGATTATCTTTAAAATGTGACTTCCAGAGGCTTCAGCTGGAGTTTGGTGTGCACCTCTCACTGAGACATCAAATGAAGAGCTCATGCAGATGTGTTTGACTCTCCCCAGTGATGAAAAGGTTCATTTGTGCCATCACTGCCTGCTAGCCCACACAATGGGCAAAGAGTTCTTCATTCCCTGGTGTCAAACACGGCCACCTCCATTTCTTTCAAACTGCAACTTTGTGCTGCATTCCTTACCTCCACTTCTGAAGGCCATTCATTGCCTTCATTCCTTCTCACCTGACATACACCCACAGACATCATATTCCCTTTTAGCAAATATTTTTATCAGGTAACATGGGATGCTAAATATAGCTGGCTACAAGTGGTGTTTACAGTAATTTGATTTTGGTAGGAGACTACCTGAAGGAATGCTACCTGCAGGAGACTACCTGCTTTTTTTCCTGCTCTGCAGACAAGGAATTGAGGCATAGATTATAAGTGATGTCCACAATCATGCAGCATATTTGTGACTGAGCTGGGAAAAGGGGCTTCTGATTAAATTATCAGGCAGAATTTAAATGAACAAATAAAATTAGTAGGTTTGCTTCATATGATAAAGGCACACAGTTAATTCAATGTCACAGAGGCCAAAAGTACTAATGGATTCAAAGAAGGATTAGACAGCTCTTTGGGTGAAAAAAGTCACCAGGTTTTATAAAATATAAAACCACATATACAACCTCCATTTTAGTAATTTTGAAAGCAGCAGGAAACTGGGAGCTGGGTTATTGCAGGGAGATAGCTATTCTGGTCTTGCCCTGTTGTCAGGTTCTAGTAGCTGTTGTTAGATCTAGGATTCTGGTGGGTATTTATGCAAATGAATAGATATACTTTTATAGATACACATAATCTATTGATATTCCTGTATAATCTGTCTCCCTCCCTCTCTTTCTCCTCCCCTCTCTGTCTGAATGACCTTATACAATGTCATTTAAGAGTCTGCCCAATAATAAATAAATTAAGGCCTGCCTAAGAATTAATAAATTCTTACCAGTGTGTTACATACCTTTGGATGCAAACTCCAATATATTCAACAACAGCATCCACACAAAGAGGAAAGAAAAGACCAAGCATCTGCTCATCTCAGGTCATCTGTGAGTGTTTATTTCTAGTGTAAGAGAGAAGCATTGCTTCAGGTGCTCTGTCAGACACTTCATTTGGTCCTGGGTGGAGCCAGCAGGCCTCCAGTCAGCCTGCAGTGCAGATGGAAATCTCAAAAACTGACCCTCACCATCACTGATGAAACAAACCTCAATACACGGCAGCAGTGCTGGATACAGCTGTGGTACTGACATTTTGAAAGGCTGTATTTGGAGACCCCTCTGTAAATATCTGTGGGGCTCATAGAGTCATCTTGTTTTGAGACAGATCTGCAGCTTTGTCTCAGCCTACTATTGACACACAATACATTCTGGTAGCCACAGTGCAAGGACTTCTGCCCCTCCCACTCTCCTTAGTCACTAATGACTGCAGCTTGTAGCCCTAGCACTTAGCTTGCACTTGCCCCACTTGGGAGCACTAGGAAGAAAGCTGTGCACACTCAAGCCCATGGATGCCTATTACACCAGCTGTAATTTGGACCAGAAGATTTAGAAACAGGGCAGTATCCTTTCAGTTTCTGGCACTGGAAAGGTAATTTTAAAATGAAGCTATGTCATAGGATGCAATTAGAATGTGCTAATGAAGTTTGCTGAATTTCAGGTAGAGGATATATATTAAGAACTTATTCTTTTTGCCTGCATACCAGGCTCCATTTTTGAGAGGCATCTCTTGCCTTGTGCCTCTTTGATGCTGTGTTAATTTCACTGTACTCTGGTGATTTATGTCCTCTCTGAGTAGTAGCTGCTCTTTTCCTACATCCAGGATCAGAAGCATTAACTTGATGGAAAATTACAATATTTGCCACAAACTTATTGGAGAGTATGCTAAGAAATGTCATGTTAAAGGAACATGACTCTCTCTATGAACTTAGCTTAAAGAACTCTCTGTATAAATTCTGCTTGTTTTAAACTGTTTTACTATGGTAGTCAAAACTCTCTGTGATGTTTTTCTTTTGATTCTAGCTTGTTCAGCTGTCTCTTTATGCAGGGTGAAGCTAATGGATGATTACACAAGTTAAAAACCAGGCATCCTAGAAGTGGCAGAAAGGAACTCAGGTTTTTTTTCATTTGTTCTGGTTTACCTCAAGCTGCCCTTGGGGATGTAGTATTTGCCTGGTGACTCTTGCTCACTGCTTCTTTTTTTCTCACAACATCTATTTTTTGTTGCTGATGGAATGTCCTAGGCCATTAAAAGAGCTGGGAGATAGTATAGACAGGAGAAGGGTGCTGTGATCTTGAACTAGCAGAGTTTTCATTGCTCTGCAATTTCAAAGAGAAGAAAATTCTCTTCTGAAATTAAAGCTTCAGGAAAAACCTAACACAGTATAAGAGTAATAGAATTTTGTTATCTCCCCTTCCAAATACAGAATTACAAAATTGATCAGGTTGGAAGAGACCATGGTGGTTCAACTACCCTGCTCAGGTAGTCATTCTAGAGCACATCCACAGGTTTTTGAATATTTCCCATAAGGAAGACTCAGAAACCTCTCTGGGCAATCTGTTCCAGTGCCTGGTCATCTGCACAGTAAAGAGGTTCTTCCTCATATTCAGGTGGTACTTGCTGAGCATCAAGGGTCAGTTGTTCCCACTGACCTTTGTGCTGTTGCTCAGCACCACCAAGCAGAGGCTGGATCTATCCTTTTGACCCCCACCCTTGAGATATTTATACATAATAATGAGATCATCTCTCAGTCAGCTCAGCTTGAGGCTGAACAGGTTTGACTCCCTCAGCCCTTCCTCCTAAGAGAGATTCTCCAGACACCTGAGCAACTTTGTTGTCCATTGCTGGTCTCTCCCAGCAGGTCCATGCCACTCCTCTGTCCTGAGGAGCCAGAACTGGACACAGCACTCCATAGGTGCCTCACCAGGGCTGGGTAGAAGGACAGGATCACCCCCCTCATGCTGCTGGCACTGCTCTTCCCAATGCACCCCAGGACACCATTGGCCTTCTTGGCCCCCAGGACACACTGCTGACTCATGGACAGCTTGCTGTCCACCAGGAACCCCAGGTCCTTCTCCACAGAGCTGCTTTCCAGGTCAGCCCCCAGCCTGTGCTGGTGCTGGGGGTTATTCCTCCCCAGGTGCAGGGGACCCTGCATTTGCCTTTCATGGATTACAGGTGGTTTATCTCTGCCCAGCTCTCCAGCCTCCTGAGGTCCCCCTGAAAGGCTGCACTCTGGGGTATTGGCTACTGCTCCAGCTTTGTGCTGCCAGTGACCTGCTGAGGAGGCCTCTGTCCCTTGTCTGAGTCACTGCTGAACAAGTTGAACACACTGGACCCAGTATAGCACCCTGGGGAGCGCCACTATTGACAGGTGCTTAAAAACAGATAATTTGTTTAAAATTTATTTTAAAAAAATATAAAAAAGGCTGGGGTCCAAGTTTTCCTATAATTTATGCACTATTTCTGATCATTTTATTGCTGAACTCAAAACCAAAATTGGCTTATAAAATGGCTAGGTCCCAGCTGAAAGACAAACACTATACACACATTGGTTCTAAATATCTGAGTCATTTGAATTATTTAAAATATTTGTGCTATCTTCTGAGGAAATGTACTTCCAACACTCTTTTTAGAGCTAAGAGAAATTATTATTGTGGATAGCCCTTTGAATGGCTGCAAAACCTGACTGTGTCACTGAAATCCAAACACCTATCCAGTCTTTCTGACTTTACTGGAATTACTAAACCTCACTGTCTCTGAAAATCAGACTAATTATCTTACTATTCTTTGGAATTGTGGGGCACATCATCTTTATGTTTGTAAAGGCTGATGGATGAAAACTGAAGATTTAAGTCAGTGTATGGCCACTATTATTGGATTTTGAAAGAGTTACATTTACTGGTGTTTTTTCCTAAAGGAGCACATTTGTCATTCTTAAAGGATTTGTTATTTTAGGTTTTCTAACTCTTAAAAGCATACTGCATTTGGAAAGCTTTCCTTTAGTAAAGATAGTACAAAAGTAAGTGATTCAAGATATTTCCACTAGCCTGGCCAAAATCTTTTTAACATAGCTAGCTACCACTAATTTTGTATTTTCAAAAGCAAAAGTAACTTTCATGCACTTTCCATATAACGTAGTTTATAAAACAGCCAGCCTTTCCCCTCTGTGTAACATGTCTCATCTCTAAATTTGGGTATGTTTTCTCTTTGATTTTACAAGCAGAATATGCACATGTACCCTTCTACACTTCAAATTTTCCCTACTGTACCCCTGATCTACCATGATTTGGCAAACAGTTAGTGAATTAAATGACAGTTAATTGCATTTATCTTTTTTTTAAAAACCTATATCAATCTGGGTGAAATTCTCTATGTGATTAGGCTGTTAGGCTGTCACACCCATACATGTGTGCTGCAGTGCCATCAGAACACCATGAGGGGTTTAAACTGTTTGCTCTTGTGCTTTTGGTTTTCATGCTTTACAGAAGTGGGTGAAGTTTTTGCAGTATTCTTGGATAATATGACGTAGTTTGGTCGAACAGCTGATTAAACCACACCTCTGAGCACTGGGGTCTCAGTGTTGATATGGTTCAACAATTTCTGTGTTGCACTTCTGTTGCTAGATGTGGGTTCCAGCACTGATGAGCAAGCACTGATGGCACCTTAGAGAAGGAGGAATAAAGGTGGCAGTGGTAAGCCAGCCTAGAGCAAAAGACAATGACTTTTGTCTAGAGTGGTAATAGCTGCTACTTAAGCTTAATTACTCCCCTTCTGACAGCTCTCTGATCAGAAGGTCATAATTAATCATATCTGTTGTCATAAAACGGCTGGAAAACAGCATGCACAGTATTGTTGCACATTCATGCCTTTGCATTCCTTTCTCTTGGCTACTGACACTGGAGTTTCTTGTCAAAAGAGTCTCAGCTGTAAAACTAGATGTTGGCTAATGATGTTCTTCTACATGATGGTTCAGGGAGTCTGCCTGGGACAAAGGGAAGAACCCTGAGTACCAAAGGACATACCAACTGATATGGTGTTTAACTGAACTATAGGTACTCTTGCCTACCTGTTCCTAATTTTTTTAACAGGCTCGTATCTGGGTGTGTGCAAGCATAATTTGATTCATTTGGAATAAATTTGGAATTTATGTGGATGCCACTGAAAAAAACAGTCATTTTCTCAGTGAATTTATCCTAGCTGAAGTGTGTTCTGAGATCTGATAACTTGCAGGTATCCAGTGGGCAGGAAGACAACTGCACTGCTGTAAGGTACATACCAAAATCAGAAACTGAGACACTTAAGTGAAAGCAGTGAGAGACCAAGCCCACATACAGAATAATCTAGAAGTCAGGAACTTTGATCATGCTCAGCCCCTGCCACTAGATGCTCCATCTTCTCTGTCAAACCCATGGCTGATTCTCATGAGCTCTTAATAGCAGGGGAAGATATGAGAAACAGTTCCCATCTGGTACGTCTTTGTCACATTACAGTTAAAAATCTAATGTAGCAAATCCTTGTTAGTCATTATCTTAAAGGAATGTTTCATGCACTTGCTGGATTTCTATATTATTTTAACATGGTAGAGGGGCGGTAAATGTTACTTTGGGTTCACAAAGGAAATTTGGATCTTCAGCAGGCTGCTAACCAAGATCATGTGGGTGGTCACTATTGCCAGTCATGAAAAAACAGTATGAAAAATGCATCGTTTCCCCCTTGTCTCTCAATATTTCAGAAAGCTAAGGTATTGCTGGCTGGGGGGTTATATACAAAGCATAAACGGATGGGACTTGCTGAGGAACGTGCCTTGAGCTGTTTTATTTTCCAGCATCAGTCTCATTACATGGTTATGACAACGGGAAGATGCCATCAGCTCACATCCCAGGCAGCAGACCAAGAACTTAATGTTAAAACTTACTTTAAAAGTTTTTTGACCAATCACACAAAGCAAAAGCATATTGACAGTGATTCCATCCAACCACTAAAAGCACATGTACCTTTGGTTAAAACAATGCTTGCTTATTTCAAATACAATACTTGCTTGTAAGCCTTAAAACACATTGCACAGAGCTCCATTATTAAGCTTCAAACTTCCTAATATCTTGCTAGATAAACTTTTCTGCAGCTTAGGGAGTTATCCTAGACAAGTGTTAACACACAGACCATTGTTCTATATGTCCTTTTCTACTTTTTAAATAATTTTTATGCTGACCTATCTCATGGCTACTGCTTAGCTCTAATCACAGTTCTGCTGTCTCTTAGGTCTGCCTTTTTCAGCTTTCCCAAAACCATCTGATTTTGTGGATTCCCACAGAAGGCTTTTCCAGATTATAATAACCCATAATGGTGTTGTGTACCATCCTATCATGTTGTGTTTGTTTTGGCTGGGGTAGAGTTAATTATTTTCACAGTGGCTAGCATGGAGCTGTGTTTTGTTTTCGTGCTGAGTATAGTGAAGTTTTGGTTGTCACTGAGCAGGGCTTACACAGAGAAATGGCCTGTTCTGCTTTATGTGCTGCCACACGGGCAAGTTGGGGGTGCTTGAGAGGTGGGGAGGGGACACAGGTGAAACAGGTGACCCAAACTGACCAAAGGGATATTCCAGACAGATGACATCATGAGCAGGGGAAGAGGGAAAAAGGAGGTGGTGTTTGGGTTAGTGATGTGTTGTCTTCCAAGTCACCATGACGTATGATGGGGCCCTGCTCTTCCGGAGATGTCTGCACACCTGCCAGCTGACAGGAAACAGAGAATTAATTCCTCGTTTTGCTTTGCTTGAGTGTGTGGCTTTTGCTTTCCCTTTAAAGTAGCTTAACCTCAAGCCATGAGTTTTCTCACATTTATCCTTCCAATTCACTCCCTGGGATTCTGCTGGAGAGAGTGAGCATCTCTGTGAGGCTTGGTTGCTGCCTGTGGTTAAGCCACGCCACATAGAAAACCTCAGAAAGGAGTCATGTTCTGAGATGTTTGCCCATGGCACAGGTCAGCACGTTGGAGCACTTTAACTAGACACACACACTTAATTGGCTTACTGTCTTGAATTTTCAGTAGCACCTCTATGGAAATTTCCCATCACTTGATTGTCTCTCTGAGCCTCTTGGGTGCAATTGACATAGAGGGTCTTACTCATCTAGAAGCCAACCTCAGTTTCAGGAAAGAGTGCATCCCTATTCCTCTATAGACACTAAAAATCCACATTGGAAAATAAGTGGCTGGTATTCCTCTATTTATGTAAAGGTGACAAGGGCAAAAAGCTGCTTGTAGCATCAGGTTGCTTTTATGTTGTTGTTTATTCCATTAGACATGACAAAAAAAGAATGACTTCACCATGCATTGGTGTTTAGACACCCTGTCTCTAGAGATGGACTTCTGTCTTACTGCCATTAGGGAATCCAGTACAGCATGAGGACCAATTGCAGCTTAATCTTGAAAATTAAGTATTGTTTGCAAATCAGAGAGAAGGGATCTGGGTCAACTCCTGTGGGCAGGAAGCGAGTGATTTCCCTTCTACAACAATATGATTAGAGCAGTGATCTGTGTCTCTATGTGAAATTCCAGGTGGAAATATTTTGGAGATTTTTAATATTCACTTCCAATTGGTTTCCTGTGAGTTCTTTCTTGTTGTTTTTCTTTTTCGGAAGGATCAAAGTAATTCAGCATAAACTGTTCTGCTGCAAAGACAGTAGAAGTGTCACCCTTTCATAGATAACTCCTCATTTTGTGCTTAGTCTCCAAATCTGCTAGGTACCATATGCTTTAAACCCTGCAGTGTGAAAGGAGTCCAGGAGTAGCTTCTGGCTGGTGTCTCTATAAATATACTTGGGCACAGAAGTCCATTATACAGCAAAATTTCCTGGGAATACAGTCCATCTCACTGTCTTCCTGAGACTAATGCTGAGTCCTCAAACTCAGACACAGAGAAGATATACCCTTTCCAAAATCCCCTGAGCTATTTTACATACCATTAAAACCTTGAGAGACACTTGATGACAGAACTTAGACTTAGACACATACAACTGTATAAGTCCATACACACAGGGCATTTCTGAAAACATGTGTAATTACTTTTATTACTTTTATTACTTTTAATATGTGATTACTTTTCACATAGATATATGCAGTAGAAACTCCCTTTGCCTTTTCAGTTTCCTTACTGCTCTAAACTAGTATTTGTCAAGGGGTCAAACTGCAGTCCTCAGTACAACTCATGCCATTCACTCTGAACCACAATTTGTCTTGTCCAGCTTGCTTTGTCATATTCACTGCAAACCCTTTCCCTCAGCCTTGTATGACTGTGGGAGAATGCCTAAATTTCACTCTACTAGTGCTTTATGGCTTTCCTTCTGCAAAACACTTCTTCTGTGAAGAATGAAGGGGCTATTGCGTTTCCTCTCCTCCTTATCGTGTCTTTCTCTGAGTCCAATGGCTATCTACTACCTATTCCAGGAGCAATGTAATATATCCTGCAAGGTCCTTGAGAGGCATTAAAATAGACAGCAATACCACAACTCTTTTCGAATCAACAGCAATTGAAAAAAGAAGCATATACATAAAGAAATCCCACAAATTGTCGCAAGGAATGAGTCATGAATGGTTGCCATGCTCTCAAACTGCATTTTCAAAAAATAAAATTATTTTTATAACTTAGCTCTACCTATGTCAGACTTATGTTCTTGAATCATATGCAACAGACTACATCATATTATTTGTGTATGTAATATATAATCTCATACAGGCTGAACAAGCAAAGCATACTGTGATATACTTACATCTCATGTAGACTCTATGTATCTCATTTGTGAAGTTGATTCTGTTGTTGGTCCTAGCCCCCCATGTGTACCTGTAGCCTTAAAAACTTAGGCATGCCTTTGAAAGACAAGCACCTGAAGTCAGTGTCTTGAAGTCACTGTCTCAAGCTACACATTTATGAGATGCAGTGGAAGTGAATTAATGTAATATATGACATGCCTCTGCTTACACAGCATAGGTACACTTGATTCACTGGTCCCATCCTGTGGGACCTAGAAGTGGGAAGAGTCAGGAATATCTTGTGGCCTACTGAACATGGGAGACCAGGACTGAAAAATGTGTTGTTGAGAACAACTGTCTCCCTTCCTCATTTTAAACAGGGTTAGGTTATAAGCAAATCTGCATGCCCTTCCAAAGAAGACATATGTTTGTACAATGAATATAATATTGGCAGCTGCAAAGGAAGACAAATTACACAAACAAGATTTTTCCCTTGAATCAGGCTACTGTTTGGGTAGTGGTTCTTCCTTTCTGTTCTCCAAGTCACTCCCAGTCTGCTTTAGCTTCCTTCTTTCTGTCTCACTCTCCCCTCTCTCTTTCTCAGGTGGAAAATAGGATGTAGCCCCCTCAGTGTGTCTGTCAAACATTTTGGCTCTTCAGATAATCTTTGACTGGACCTGACTGTGTTCCTTTCTGTGAAGCAGAGGATTGGTTCCCAGTTAAGCCTTTGGAATCCTAGTGCTCAGGAAGAATAACTCCAAGCACTGCATTTGGGAAAGCTTTATTAACAAGCTGAAAGTGAAAGAAAGGTAATAATTGCATTTAAACAATCAACCAAAGCAAAGCTCACCTCTGGTTTTATAAATTTGTAGGGAAGACATAATTACAAGGGTCCTGTGTTGCTACATTGCTTTTGCTTTGAAAACCAGATTGCCACCCCTCTCCCACTGGATGGATAATTGGGTCCTCGTAGGTCTCTTGAATCACAGTAGTGTTGCAGTAAAACTTTATTTCTCCAGTGCTCATTAAAAGAGAAGCTGAATGGAAAACTCCCACTTTGGGGATGGGATTAGATAGCCCTAGATTATTCCTCCTCCCATGCCCTTTCAAGGTTTTTTGTTTCTAAATCTGCTCAGCAAGAAAAAGTAAATTGCCAGAAGTGAGATTAGTGAAGAATATTGTCCCAGGGACAATAAGGCTTTATTGCAAGGCTGGTATGAGATCCCTGCTTCAAAAAACTACAAGACTTGGAGGTGTGTGAGCTCTTAATTGCCTACCTCTGATAAACTGGCAGTGAAAAAAAAAAAAGAAGAAGAAAAACCCCATTCAGACATGAATTAGCCTGGATCAAGTCCACTTGCTAATCAGAGTTTAATGAGGATGCTTCTGGCCTTAACATATTCTAAATGCTCAAAACTGCACTGGCTTCAAGTTTGTCCAGTTAGTATTTCCTCTCTGCTGTCACTTCTGCACACAGGCTGTCATGAATCATTGGAAAACATAATTTTGTCTGGGACAGGCATGGTAGGGAGAGTAGGAGACTATGTACCTCAGAAAGAGTGGAAATATAAGGCTGAGAGTTACTCTGCTAATGCACTCCTGTATGATCCAAATTGTCTATGCCTCAGCTGCTGGAACAAACACCATGTTTGGCACATTGTTAATCACACCCATAAAGCTTGGCTATATTGTTGGATTTCTAGTACTGCATCACAGTCAGCCTTCCTGTGCCCTTTCTGTCGAGAAATCCACAGGATTGTTGTTTGTGAAGGCCCCAGGGCTCAAGAATCACAGGTCTCACCATTGGCAACCACAACTGCCATTTGCTGCTTAAAGTCAGTAAAGCCACTGTGCCAGGAACTCAATGTGTGATGTTAGGAGATGCCCTGGCTGCTGTTGGCTATAATGAAGTTAATGAGTTAGCTCACTGCAGTAGTTACAGCACTGAAAGCTATGCCTTTATGTATGCAGTGGGCTCCAGAGCACTGGCAGAAGGAAGCAGGCACTGGCAGATACCCTTCTGATCCTCAGTCCTCATTCCCACCCTACTGCTTTAAACCAGATGCTAAAAAGGCAACAAATTTGAAAAAAAATTTAAAAAAAAATCTGAACAAAGAACAAGAACTCAAGATTTAATACCTTCTAATTATGGGTTTGATTTGGGATGTAGGACTGACCACATAAGGCTATAAAAGCTTTTACATAAACCTTTAAAAAACAGAGTAGTTTCTATCCAGAAGGCAGTATGTGACGCTCACATTGTGAGAAAAAAAAGTACTACATCTTCTGTTGGCCAACACGATTAGGGCCATATGGTTTCATCAGACACTGCTGATCAGCAAAGAGGCTGTTGAGTGCAGTTACGTTAGGTCATGTACACACTGTCTTATGGTCAAATTTTAGTTTATTCTCAGCCTACCCTCCGCAGTCTAATCAATCTTACAAACAGTCGATAAGACTGTAAACTTTATATCTGCAAAGAAAGTGTTACGCACAGCCTGATCCATCCTACCCCAATTTTATACTGCTGTTGAGTTCAGTGGAACAGCTCATGATTTGCAGCAATGAACAAGAGGAAGATCAGCTGTGGAAGACCTTGGGTGTCCTTCTAACACACGGATTTTCTTGAGTATTGTGTAAAAATTGCATTAACTGCTTCCTGTCTGCCTTTGTAGAACAACTATTCAAGATGGCAGGGAAAGAATGAATTTACTATCATATGTCACTAATGGTTCTTGAGGGGGGGTTTTGGTGGGGTTTTTTGTGGGTTTTTTTTTTGTCATTGCTGTTGTTTCTATTTTTTTATTTAGACAGAATATTTTCATGTCTTTGGTGCTGTGGCCTCACAAAATCCAACACTGCTATTGGTTGAGAAAAAGTAATTTGTTGAGGCAAGATAATTTTCATTTCAGGTTGGATCTATAGGTAAAATGTACACAAAGTGAAACTGGTTCAAAGATTTCTTACCCTTGACATTCATGCCACTCATTATACAGTTAGAAGATTTCAAGTATTATTTTGCAATTATATCAGGCAAAGAGATAAATCAACAAACCAAATCTCTTTTTTTTTTTTTCCTCTAAAAACTAGAGAAAAAATATCAGGATTGCAGCAACTTAGTTGTTTATTTGTAAAGCACTACTGTCTGGTGTTAGGGAAGGCAGTATTCATATTGTCAAGAGATATTTGAAAAATTAAAACTTGCTCAGTAATTAAAAATTGCCTTGGGTAAACAATTTTTAAAGCCTTTAACATTTAAAATCAAGAGTCACTTTTAATCAAATGGCCATTGTCCAAAAGAGAACTTCAAGTCAATTTCCTATTATGGTCTCTCTGAAAAAGGCATTGTCTTCAAAGACTATTTATGCAAGCATGGTCCAATACTAAAGAAATGCAATATAAAAGCAATTTGATGTTATTTGACCCCATCACAAATAATTCTTTAAAGCAGCAAGGAAACTGAGAAGAGGGTAAGCAGCATATATGTTATGTTTTGAACTATAAGATTTTTTAGAAAATCTTTGCAAAATTTCTATAAAGCCTGGACGGTTTCTGTAATACTTCTATTATAGTTGTAAACTTTTATCAGTTTTAGTCTCTGACATGCTGGAATACCAGCATTTCTTCAGCTAACTAGATACAGCTTCATTTTTTGAGTTATGACAGAGTTTATCATTCAGTTTTCCTCCTCTTTTGTTTTACTAAGAGGTGCAGCTTATCTGAGAATCTACATAATGGAAACATTTTGTGACTAGATATTGAAAGAAAATACGTTCATGTAATCTTAATATATCAGGACCTTTTTAAAACAGCACATACTTCATGCACCATTTAGAAGCAATAATCTTCTTTCCAGCAAGAAGTGATTGTATCAGGTAATTGAGCTTTGATAAAGAGGTCTAGGTAAGCCCAGACAGATATGAAATATTTGTGTTTAAGAATGCTGAAATGTTCCATCTGGATGAAAAATTCTTAACTGAAACATTTAGACATTTCCAAAATATTTTTTTGACATTTTCAAAATGAAATGTTTTGATTTTTCTGAATCAATCTTTTATCTGCTTTTCATTCTACACATTGCTTTGCCATTTTGACATTTTGTTGCAGTTCAGGACAAACCCAAATATTAAAAGATCCCTGCAGTAAGAATTTCCAGTTTTGGACCAGGTCTGCTTCTGATAATGAACAACATATAAATTTGTTCAAGATGTTATGAATCTAAAAAACTGTTCCTATTTTATCCAAATTACAAGGGAATACTTGCCAATGACTTTAAAAGTCCTTTTCAAGATAATACAGAATCCTTTTGTTTCAGAGTAACCTGCCAGAATAGAAAATATATAATACATAATATATACGTTATATTCAGCACATTTCTAGAAGCTTGAAGTAACAACCTTGAAATAAGATTTATAAGACAAACTATTCAGGCAGTGCAGGGTCATAGCAAGGCCCAGTGCTTATATTATAGCTAAAAATATTGCTAATATTTGCAGAAGCTCAGTGTGTATTTCCAGATCTAAATTATTGTCATATCAATCTAGTTATAGAAGGCTTAAACTTTTCTATGTGTTGCCCTGTTCAGGCTTGATTCTTGTGTCTTTCTGCAGATGTCCTGTTTACCTGCAGACAGATATGTGAGAAGAATGGATGGAGACAATGCAAAGCCATCATTAGAGGTATTGGACCTAATTCACATTTATTTGCCCCAGCATCCAGGATTAATTTCCACTGGAGCCAGTGAAAGAGAGCTTAGCTCCCAAAATGGCTTTTGCATCTGTGCCGTGCACGGAGGCGGCACTAGCCACCCTAGCTGAGCATTGGCAGCGTACAGCTGGATGTCCTGTCGTGAAAGAAAGGGAACAGTTGGGACACTGTCATTTCAGCTGTTTTGAGCTACAGACTGGAACAAGAGGAGCTGCATGAAAAATCTGCGTATCAAAGAGCCACAGGGCTGCTGTAGCTGTCTGCAGGGGACTGCGCCAGCCTGGAATCTGTGACATGAGAAAGGTAGTGCAAAGAACGCTCGAACTCCTGGGAGGTGCAGGAGGTAATTTAATATCACTCCATTGGCATAGAATAAACGTGAATGAGGGGGAAAAGAGGCCCACAGTTTACAATAGGCTCAGTAATACTGCATGCATTTTGAGCAGGCGCAAAAGAACAGCACAACAAATGCTTCTAGAAGGTTCCTAAAAAGCAGCCTTTCTGCTTAGATAGTTTTTCAAGGACTTGGTATGCAGGACTGAAACAACATTTTAAAAGGGAAATTTCCAAGTCACGAACTTCTTCTTTGAAGGAGTTCCCAGTTCCTTCAAAACTGAGAAAGGGTTTGTGTTCATTTCAAGTTTTGGGTGAAAATTTGGGTCAAGTTTCAAGATGGTTTCTCGACCTCTAATTACTATTATTAGCACTCCTAAATGGACTCTTTAGAAAATCCCTTGACTAAGGAGGGCTGGAGTGAGCTAATGAGTATGAGAGTGAGAAGAAGGTCCTTGTTTGAATTTTAAATACTACAGCTCGCTAATTGGGGCCTATGGAGAATGCTTCTTTTGGTATGGAGGGAGTTCAGGGGCAGGTGGGAATAAGAACAATATTTTTTAGACCTGTCACTTTAAAATATTCTCAATGCTGCTTTGACATGGCACCAAATGAATTTTAAGCAACAATAAGTAACTTTATCCTCCCTTTAGGCACTTGCAGGACTTACTTATTTTTGTTTTTAAAAAATGAGCTGGGCAATGTTTTCCAAGGTCTCATGGATTTAATGAAGAATAACATTCTTTGATGATCCTGGCAACGGGCATCTTTTCTTTTCCAAATAAAAATGAAGAGGCAGAGTCTTGTGCCTACAAGTCTGTTATATGTTAGACCAGCAGAGTTCCCACTGACAGTACTGTTCCAATTGGACACTCTTCCTGTCTTATATTTTTGGTTTTTTTTTTCATAAATAAATTTCTTTACATGGTTCTCATCATTACATGCATCATTTCTACCTTCAGAACCCATTCTGATTTTTTTCCTCAGAGGAGGGAGACTTTTTTTCCAGCTGTGGCACTCTTGTCCAACATGAAGACATCTTTTCTTTTTTCCTGCAACAGAAATTTGTTTAAGTGATCACCACCTAAACACATCTGACACAAATTCCATTTCTTTTTTCCACTGACAAATACATGTATTTATTCTTTTTGTCTACAGGACTTGGAAAAATGCTAATGTAAAAATTTATGAGTCCCTCATGAACTCAGAAATTATGTGAACTCATGCATAGACCCATGAAAACTCCGCAGATCATGCTGTACCTAGTATTTCAGAAGGCACTTCCAAGTTATGAACAACAGAGAATAAAAGAATCTCCAGTAATATTTCCTTTTTTCTATAAGCCAAGGAATGCAGTGAATTGAAATGTTTCATTTTGACTGATTTTTGGCCAATTATATTCTCTTTTAGAATTCAACATATATAGTCAATTCCATCCATGTGAAGCTATGGAAAGTTTAAGAATTAATTAATGTCAGCCCAAACTTTCCCTGGTGTTTTTGCCTCTCAGCTGTAAAGTCAATTGAATACCACAGTTCCATGGTGATAGATTAGCTGGGTATTGATGTCTGACTTGAAATAAATTGCACACTCTTTTCCCACCTTACACGTATGCCTCTGAAAGCCTGGTTGTTATTCTATTGATGACATAAAGAAAGCCTTATTTGTATTTGAAAAATTTGCTTTTGTCTATTGCAATGTTTTAGCATCAATGCAAGGCAATTTTGCTCATCCTTTTGTGTTTACAGAGGCTGATCAAAATCTGTTGAAGGTTTTGCATCATGATTTTACAAAATAATATCGACAAGAATGAGCTTAGTTAATCTAAATTGTCTCAGAAAGGGTCAAAATAGGTGGATATGTTTTATAATCGATGTACAATTACACTGTGTGCTGTGGCCCAGTCCTGCAAGGGGCTGAAGCCTGTTTGTTTTCTTCTGCCTCTCCAAGGCACCTTGGCACAGCCTGTCAGACTGCATAAAACTGAAGAAACAACACACTGCTCTCCTCCCTTTCCAGCATAGCAGAATCTCTCAGTTACATGGGTTTTGCTGAGATTGTGATGGTATTTTAATTTACCTGGGGAAAGATTGGGCAATAGGATTAAGACTAAGAGGAGAGATTGCTTTGTGTATTTGCTCTTATAAAATGTTTTATAATCCACTGCACAGAGAATCTTTATTTTTTGTTGTTTGGATTTAAATTGCACTGGAGAAAGAATCTGACTAGAGTAAAAATGAAAACAGAGGTGAATATGATTCCACACTGGAAATAGTCATTCCAACTCTCAGCTCTACAGAGATGTCTTTGCTTGCTTTTTGCATTTTCTGGGCAGAATTCACTCTGCTCTTAGGCAGAGGCAGGCAGCTGTTTTCGGCATCTAAAGGACAAGAAGACCTTGAAAGAAGTTCAAGGTGTCATTCGTGCACTCTAGCTCAAGATGATGAAAAGATTTGATTGAGGCATGGGGTGGAAACAAGTAAGAAATGTTGGCTTTCTACATGAGCTATGCAGTCAGCCTCTTGGAACAAATTTCAACAGCTTCAAAATAGGTTACTTAAATTTATTCCCTCTTTTAATCAGGTTTAAATAAAAGCAGATTTCTGTCTCTCCTTCCCTGTTTGCTGACATCCCAAGGCGATACTGACTGTGGGAAGCCAGGCACGTAACAAGGGGGATACGTGGGACATATGGAACTGGTTTTCATTGGTGATAGGCCTTTTTTTTTTTTTTTCATTGGTGACAAACCAGGTTTTCATGTGTCTCTTCTCCTTAGACCCACCATAACATCAGTACTTCAAAATTAAGTTGCGCACCAGAAATGGACCATGAAGTAATTGAAGAATTTTCATTAAACATTCAGATTCCTAAAAATCCCATATGAACACAACATATCTTTTTCTCTGTGGTGCTGTGCAGATACTTATAAGCCTGCTAGGAAAAGTTTTAAGGATCTGGCCCAACCTGACCAACCTCAGGTTTGCCAATGGTACCTACAGTTTAGAAGAAAGGATGTGGGTGGGTTTTCTTAAATGTTCTTCCAGGTTACAGTTTCTGGGGTGGACAGGAGTTCTTGTCATGCCTGGTTCAGAGCTTCCACTCAATCATGCCTTTGTCAGCCCCGCCAAATTCACAGGCTCTGAAAAGCCCAAGAGCATTCAGAGGTAGTCGCATTAATTGGTTAATGAGTTCGGAGCCAAGCACATGTTTGTGAAACTTCCTCACCCTTGAGGAAGCCTGGATAGAAATGGCTCTGCTAGCTATGCTCCTGCACAGAAGGCCAGGGCACAGGTCTCCTGGAGCATATGAAAAATACACAAGGTCTTGGTTATGTTCATATTTCACAGATTCTCTGTGCTACTTAGGCACCTGGACATCTCAAGAAACCCAAGATCTGTTGACAAAAGGGGTAGGTATGGAGAAGATCAATACTCAAGCTTCAGAGTTGAAACTCTGACCTAGAATAGTTCTAAACCAAATCTGCGTATCTCAAAATACAGGTGCTTGCATCCATGGCTGTGTGTTACAGACAGTCATTCTCTTGAGCACAGGCGCTAGCTGGTTCTGGGGCAAAAATATGGGCCCCTACTTAAGGCTGAAGAACTTCAGTCCTAAGTGTGTAGACCATCAGCAAACATACAGGATATACCTACACATCCTGCAACAAAGCTGAATTCTTTCTGCCGGGCCAGCACCTGTAGGGCAGCTTGAAGGCTGAACTCCACCAAGTGCAGAAGCCGTGTTCCCTGTAGGTACAGTTCCTCAGCTTGACTGTGGGACTGCAAAACAGCAGCAGAGCCCTGCATCTTGGCAGCCTCTCATCAGAACAGACCAAAGAGTCAGGCTCGGGATAAAAGGAATAGGCTGTGCACCTGTTGCTGGGCATCTGTATGCATGCATGCCCTGATTACCTACACAGATAATTATGCAGAAGCTCTATTATTATCCTATTACGTGAAAATCCAGCCTTCAGGGCCTCTGGTGTGCCTCTGCAGGCATGGAGTGGTAGAAAAGCCACCATAAAATCATACTTCAGAAATAGTTTTTCAGAACTGAGTTGTGGAATATACACAGTGATTTAGATTAAAAAGAAAGCAAGGAAGAAGAAAATGATAAGAAAAGGGTGAAAAAATATGGCAAAAGAAAAAAATCTTGTGTATGTAGATGTAGCTTTCAGAAACAAGAGACATCTGTTTGGGAAATGTAATCTGTCCAAAGAAATGAGGAGGGGGCAGGGGAAAAGGTGAAACATTGCCAATGAAACATAAGAAAATCTCAAACTTTCCCACAGAAGTCTTAGTCAAACCAACACAGAAACAGAGGAGTTAAGAATGAGGGATTTATTTCCAAAAGGAGCCAAGACAAAGATTTCCAGACAGAAAAAATAGTGTCATTAACACTGCAGGAGTCAGGAATGATGGTAACCACTATCATCCTGCAGGTCTGGTTACATTTCTGTTACTATTCACTTTTTATGTGCAGAGCTTTAGCAGGCCCCAAGTGTCAAAGTTATCTTTTCTCAAGATCATCTTCAGTGGTCTTTCCTCCTGTCAGGCAGATCCTGCCTCCCCTTTGGCGGATTTATGCAGCTTCCAAGCACAAAAAGCAGAAGAAAACTATTAGCTCTGGCCCCAGAATGATGTCCTTCTGTGGTACTGTCACCATATCAGCCTCTCCCCAGTCATCCATAGTGAGAACTTAGAGTGGTGGATGTTTTCAGGCTCTATTCTTCCCTAGCAATCCCAGGCTGTCAAAGCAACCTTGTGGAAAACTGTCAGACAGCATAAAATCGATCAGCCTGCAGTTAATTTGTGTGACCTGAGCCAGCCTGTTTTCTGTACCAGCATGGGAGCAGTATGTGGTAACAATACCCTTATCCCCAGTCCCCCTAAATTGTGCCAGATGCAGTTCAGTTTCAGAGTCAGAATCCACAGGTTACTACTATGGTAGAAACAGTAAATTGGAAGTTTGGTGCCTAACAAACATCCTCTGGATTTTCGTTTCTATTATACAGCCAGTTCGCTGTGGTATTGACAGAAAGCTGCCATAACAAATCTGCAGCACGGTGCTGTTTGGTTATCCTGTTGTTGCTTTTAGTAGTGAGGATTTTATAGGCATTCCTATGAAAACCCCACCTGCTGTGGGGTTGCTTTCTTCTTCATAGATCCACAATCAGGCTCCTTCTTTTCAACTGAATTACTCGGCTACAAAGAAGAAATGCACAGTAGAGTATAAAGAGCCAGGAATCATAGTGACAGAGAAAGCAATTGGAATTACAGATGCATTGTAATACCTTTCTTTATTACAAGAAATTATGCTTAGAATAACATATTTCTTTAGGAATAGGCTGTTTTTTAATATCCTTCCTAAAATAACCTAAGAAGAATGCAAAGGCTCCCTAACTTTAGCTGTTTAATTTGTATGACTTGAGGTGCTTAACAATTCAGAATAGACATTGTCATCATCACAAAGCATATAAAATGTGGGTGGTAAGACTGCAGAGAATCCTCAGTCTTGATTCAGACTCCATTGTTGACCAGAACAGAATCTGGCAGGAATAAAACTTCCAGAACTTCTTGGAAAATGAAATCTCAAATTGTAAGTAACACAAGGGAAAAAAACCAACCAAACAAGCAAACAAAAAACAATGGCAAATGAGAAAAATATGGGAAAAATTCCAATGTCTCTCCCTGCTCATGGCATTCCCGCTTGCAAAACCATCTTTCATTCCTTTCAGCAGAGAAACATTTATAGTGTACTAAGCTTACATTAATCATGAAAATCACCCTAAGGCAAAAAAAAAAAAGAAAAAAAAAAAAAAAGAAGGGGTGGAGGGGAAAGTGAAAATAACTAGGGTTATTTTTTATGTGAGGCACAAAACACAAACAGAGATTTTTGACTTTCTTCAATCAGATCTTGGCAAAAATCATACCAGAATTTAAAAATTTGTCCCTATAGGAATAAGCTATTATTATTATTATCATTGCATTTTTAACATTAATCCAAACAAGCTGCATAAACTAGCATTCTGATTTAACTCACATCAAGGCTGATATTCAGGATCCAGGACACAAATATCATTCCTGATGCTTTTCAACTCTTTTCAAGCACAGGCTGGCTGTAAGTGGTAATCTGATCTGACATCTATAACATGGCATATTGTGAGTACCTCTGCTCCAGAGATAACACTCTGGTATCATAACACCACCTAGACCCAATGTATCACTTTTCTTCCTTTGAAGACCTTTGGAAAGAACCACATATATTTGGCACTTCTTACTCAATTGTTACATGTTTGAAACTGCAGCCATGTGCACTGAATTACTGATGGCAAGATCATGTATTTTTAGTTTTGCAGAAATAATAGCCAAACTGTTGTGTGTTTTGCAGTCTGCAGTGTTATTCCTGCACTTTTCTTTTTTTTTTTTTTTCCATTTGTGACAGAGGATTTTTAGGGCTTACTTAGGTTGTGTTGTTCAAAGCAAACTCAACAGTTTAGTGCTTTCATTAGGGAAGGATACATACCTGAAAGAAGAGATGTCATCCAGAAAGACCATTGGGAATCTCATGAGGTTTAACAAGACCAAGTGCAAGGTGCTGCACCTGGGTTGGAGCACCCCCGAGTACCAGCCCAGGCTGGGGATGAACAGATGGAGAGCAGCCTTGCCCAGAAGGACTTGGGGGTGATGGGGGCTGAGAGACTGGACATGACTCATGACATGAGTGGAAGGTGTCTCTGCTCGTGGTAGACAGGTCTATGATCTTTAAAGTCTCTTCCAACCAAAACCATTCCATGAGACACTGATCTCCTCACTTATCCTGGCCTTGTTCTACTGTTTTGTTGACACCATATGACTATGGATAAGGAATTTCATTTCAAACTCTACATAACCAGGATGATTACTGACTAATAATTATGGTCAAAGTCCACCAAAATAAAGAGCTTGAGACCAAAGCCATTGGGTGCCTCAAAAGCAAGCCTTTGAGGCAGTCAAAACTATACTTTGAAAAAAATAGAAATAACTTCAAATTAAGTAAAACTGGGGGGGAAAAAAGAAACCAAAACAGAACTAGATCTTGTCCTGTTATAATGCTCAAGTAGGGAAGGGAAAAAAATGTTTTTAAATACCAAGACAAGTGCCTTGCTCCACTTGCTGTCTTGGATTCAGGACAAGCCAAAAACTTCAGGCAGGTAAAGTAAAGGGGAAATGAAATGGAACAGTGCCTAAATTTGTTGTGCTACCTAAAGGAGAGAGAATATCTCAAAATAAGTTTGATGAATTGTAAGTTCTACACTATGGGAAAAGTGGACCTTTCACTTTCTGGTTTTCAGTTCAAATGAACCAATTATTTTGCTGACCTCAGGGTCCAAATTTCAAAGAAAGCTGAAGACAGGCTTAGGCCTGCTGCTATGGCAAATTCCAAAATACCCAATTACTGACCTCAGGAGGAGTCAGCATTCCTGAGATTAGAGTCACTGGGAGTTTACTTCACAAACGCACTTCTAATAATATACTATAGTGCAGACACCATTAACCTGCCTTTTTCAGTTAGCAAATAAGATATGTCTCAAGGCAAAATAGTTATTAACAGCCAGTGGTAGGAGTTACATCTCTAATTGGAAACAGCAACATCTGCAGGGGAGCGTAATAAAAGCATATAACAAGTGAATGTGTCAGTGGATTACAGGGACTCTAGGTAATTGTGCCATAAGACAGCTTTAGCAGAAACAATGAATATTTCAGGACTTCATAGGTCTGGACTAATTCTGATCACTGAAGGGTGTACCAAGGATTAACTCTGTTCTTACTAGTCAATTTGACCAGCATTAAACTGGCAGATATCCCAGATTTCCTTATTATTTACACTGTATTTATTTCAATGTTTACATCATTCTGTAGCTAGCTAATTCTCTTCTTTTTCTGCCAGCTCTTACAAGGATGCTGTTCAATAACAAAACCCATTCACATCCTTGCTTGACGTAGAGCTATTGTGTTCTAGCTGTCAGTTATTCTAAAGCATCTTTAGGCCTAAGTTATTCTAATATGAGTGACCTGCTGCTTCTATATACAAAACTCTTGCCCTGCTTTTATAATTAGATGCACAAAGCAAAAGCCTGAAAACTGAGCACCTGCTGAGCACCCAAAAACTCCTGGCAAAGCCTATCAGTATTGCAGATACAGATGCTGAGATATTTAAACATACAGAAAATGTTCTTTGTTGTTCTCTGTGTCTGAGGTCATATTTTGTCTTCTGGATCAAGCTGCACTCCACACAATTGGAAGACATTTCCAGACCTCTTGAAAGAAAAACTCTTGTAGAGTTTTTCCTAATTTCTCATTTTACATTTTACTCAACACTTTCTGAGTCTTTCTGTGCACCTATTCCAGATGACTAAAGAAAGTATGTACTTTACAGCTCTTATGTACACCATTCTAGCATCTGTCTGCATTTTAGAGGTGAATTTTATTTTGTGGGTGGCAGTTTTATGTTTTGTATTATGACTTATCATGTGCTGGCTGTTCTGTGACATAGGGCTTTTTAAGATGGACAGCAAATATATAGTTTTGCCACTTCTTGAAAATGTGTATTTAGCTCTGTTTCCAGAAGCAGCAGTTCAATAGATAAGCAAGCATGTTCTTTTTGACTTAATGCCTGTTACTGTCCGGAACTGGATTATATTTCAAGCACATTTTAATGCATTTCTGTGCAAGCTGTGAAGGGAACAGCCCACATCTATTCAGCAAAAGCAAAAAAATCTATTCCCATGTTCAGATGAGGGGGGAAAAAGCATAAATTTCCTTGTCCCCGAAGTTGCAGATGGAAACGATGCTGACATTCTCAAGTTTTGTAGAATAATTCCTCCATCCACTTCTTAAACAGGCAGTCTGCCAGGGGTATATGTTGCAGCTGATACATCTAGAGGCCTTTCCACTTCTCATTACCACCTTCTTATTTCTCAAATCCTAATCAAGTTTTGTTTCAGTAGGACTACCACAGCCATCACAGTAACATGGCAGTCCTTCACAGTTTAGAAAGTGAGGTGGTGAAGTAACTCGGGTGAGCAAGCACTGCCAGGCAACAAGAGGAGCACATAGCTGCCTTCTGCTTCTTCAAATATCTCCTCTGAGATTTGTATAGATAATAATGTCCTTTTTCTAGATATACCACTTAAACTTACAAGCTGTAAAAAGGAAGGAAAAAGGAAAGGAAGGAAAAGTAACAAGGGAGACAAACCCCTTAGATGCAGAAGAAGTTGAAAGAGAAGCAGGTGAAACGCTTATTAAGCCTCCAAATGTTCCAGCTGCACTTCCAAGAAACTTTGGCCAAAGCAGGTGGAGCTGGTTAGGATGTGGAGCTATTCCCACTGTGCTTTTCAAATGCCTTCTTGAGAATCTATGGGTCTGGTAAGGAAGTATTTAAGGGGGCTGCTAGAGCATGTAGGAAAAAAAATTAGGGAGGCCAAAGCTCAGTTTAAACTTAAAATGGTGATTTCTGTAAAGGATTATAAAAAATGTTTTTACAAATATATTAGTGGTAAAAAGAAGTGTAAGACCAACCTTTGTTCTTTACTGGATGAGGGAGGGAACTTAGTAACTGCAGATGAGGAGAATGCAGAGGTGCGTAACACTTTCTTCACCTCAGTTTTTAGCAGGAAGATGGCTTATCCCCAGGACAGCTGTCCTCCTGGGTTGGTAGGTGATGCCAGGGAACAGAATGGCCCCCCCATTATCCAAGAGGAGGCAGTCAAGGACCTGCTGAGCTGCTTGGATGTTCATAAATCTATGGGCCCAAATGGGTTCCATCCCAGGCTGATGAGGGCAGATGAGCTTGCAAAGCTCCTCTCCATCATTTGCCAAAAGTCCTGGCTCACTGGTAACGTTCCAGATGGCTGGATGCTGGCCAGTGTGACCCCCATTCACAAAAAAAGGGTGGGAAGGAGAATCCTGGTAATTATAGACCAGTCAGCCTGACCTCAGTACCTGGCAAGATAATGGAACAATTTATACTGAGTGTCATCATGCATCACTTACAGGATGGCCAGGGTATCACACCCAGCCTGCAGGGGTTTAGGAGGGGTAGGTTGTGTTTGACCAGCCTGGTCTCCTTTTATGACCAGGTGACCTGCCTGCTGGATGCAGGAAAGGCTGTGGATGTTGTGTACTTGGACTTCAGCAAGGCCTTTGACACTGTCTCCCTCAGCACACTCCTGGAAAAGCTGCAGCCCATGCCTGGACAGGAGCACTTCTCGCTGGGTTAGGAACTGGCTGGATGGCCAGGCCCAGAGAGTGGTGGTAGATGGTGCTGCATCCAGCTGGGGGCCAGTCACCAGTGGTGTCCCTCAGGGATCTGTGCTGGGACCAGTTCTGTTCAATATTTCTATTGATGACATGGATGAGGGTGTTTAGTCTTTAATGGTAAATTTGCAGACAACACTAAGCTGGGAGCGTGTGTCAGTCTGTTGTGGAGGGTAGGATGCTCTGCAGAGAGACCTGGAATGGTTGGATGGATGGGCAGAGTCCAGTAAAAGGATTTTTAACAAGTCCAAGTGCTGAGTCCTGCATTTTGGCCACAATAACACCCTGCAGCATTAATAGGCTGGGGACGGTGTGGCTGGACAGTGCCCAGGCAGAAAGAGACCTGGGGTGCTGGTCCAGAGCCAGCTGAACATGAGCCAGCAGTGTGCCCTGGTGGCCAAGAAGGCCAATGCCATCCTGGCCTGGATCAGGAATAGAGTGGCCAGCAGAAGCAGGGAGGTCATTCTTCCCCTGCAGTCAGCACTGGTCAGGCCACACCAGTGTGCAGTGTGCTGTGTTGAGTCCTGTGTCCAGCTCTGGACCTCTCAGTTTGGGAAGGACATTGAGACACTTGAGCACATCCAGAGGAGGCAACTAGGTTGGTGAGGGGCTTGGAACACAAACCCTCTGAGGAACAGCTGAGGGAGCTGGGGGTGTTTAGTCTGGAGAAAAGAGACTCGGGGGTGACCTTATCACTCTCTACAACTCCCTGAAAGGTGGCTGCAGTCAGGTAGGGGTTGTTCTCTTTCTCCAGAAAGCAGCTGACAGAATGAGAGGACACAGTCTCAAGCTACACCAAGGGAAATATATGTTGGATATTAGGAAAAAGTTTTTCACTCCAAGAGTGATAAAGTACTGGAATGGCCTGCCCAGGGAGGTGGTGGAGTCACCATCCCTGGATGTGTTTAAAAAAAGACTGGATGTGGCACTTGGCTCCATGGTTTAGTTGAGGTGTCAGGGAACAAGTTGGACTCGATGATCTTGAAGGTCTCTTCCAACCTTGTGATTCTGTGATTCTGTAGTCAGATTTTTTTGTGCTCCCAGGAAAACAAGGTAGCAACTGCTGGAAAAGGGAAACAGTGATGTGTACAGTATATTGAACATCAGCTCTTAAAGATGTGAATTTTCTCAAAACTCTCTAATAAGGATGTTTTCTCTTGTTGCTCTTCTCTGGTTGTGGCCAGATCCCCATCCCCAGGATATGTCAGAGGAGTTGGAAACAGAGGGTCAGATCTACTGCTCTGCTACTAGTGAACCGGGGCGGAAATCAGCCACTCATTTAATTTGTGAACATTAAAAAAATCAACAACAAATTTTTTCAAATCTACAGCCTGCTCTAAGCATGTAATGTAGTCAAATTAAAGCCCTAATAAAATATCTATGAAATGAAAACCAAACATGTTCATCTTTTGTAGTTCCAGCCTCCCCTAATGGAAAATGGCTGTATTTCAATCAGCCACATGTCCAAGCTGTGGTTGTTCTCACAAGTCTGATTTCTTCCCTTAAATGGGATCCATCCGAGAATATGACACTTGTTTCTCTTTCTGCAGACCTACATGACAGTCAGAAACAGCACTCAAATGAGCTCAGTCCCTCAAATGTGCTCCTCCTTAGAGACACTGAGTCCTTCTAGAATGAGCTGAAGAAGTTCAGACATTTGGAGGAGCCAGCAGTGTGTGGTTGCTCAGGACAGCTCTGGCAGCCAGTGATAATGGTGCAGTGCAGCATTTTGACATGCCAGCAGCACTGAAGGCAGCTTTGAAGAGCAAAGTCCCTCTAAACCACCAGAGTGGTGTAGAGAGCTGCAAGTGGGAATCACAGCTGAGCACGGAGCCCTGAGTGCAGTGTCCTTAAATGGGAGAAGCCAGGCTGACTCCTTGGCATGTCCCACCTAGTTATCCGCCCTTACTGACACTCAGCATGACACAGCAGAAGAGAATGGGTGAATAGTTACAGGGCTATAGTGACACTCATTTCTATTTAACTCTCTTTGCATTAATCAGGCTGTTTAAGTGGACCCTGATGTAAACACGAATTGGGTTTCTTTGGAGCTGTTTGCTTCCCTGGGAAGTTTTTGCACAGCAGAGACAAAGCTGTCTCTTATTAAAGCTTCATCTGACCATGCAAGACTAAAATACTGGAATAACTGATGGTTATCTAGATATAAATAACAGATTGATTCTCCTGACTTCTGCCCCACCTTCTCTCATCTTTCCCGGGATGTATCAGTATAGGGCAGATTGCTAGAAAATATTGCCAGAACTTATCTCAGTCTCTTGTCATGCTGTAGGTTCCTGCTGTTTGCACAGTCAAGGTGTCAGGATTTTCAGCTTTGCCAACATTTTTCACTCAGCCTTCCAATGTCATTAATTTCCCAGGCTATGATATGACACTGATATGATCCAGGCAATTCTTTTTCGACTGTTTATTGTGTGAATTAAGCACTGGTAAACCTTGTTGTTTGTACCCTTCCCTATGGTTCTACAAAGCTAACTCAATGCCTTTCTGTAGCAGATGAAATGATAATTTTGATGATAATGATAATAAGGGCCATGATAATTTTAAACAAGTCTTAGCTATTCATGGTAGTCAAGTGTTCCCCACGTTATTGGTAACAACAACCGGCATTCACAGGTGTGGCTTCTTTTTCACATTTTATTGCATTTTCAATGTGGAACAGTGTTCCTGCTGAACAGTCCCTTGCACCTAATATTTCCTAATTGCTATATCTGTGTCATTTTATGCTTTAGACCTTCCTCAAAACATCAGGATTTTTTTTTCTTTTAGAGAAAAAAAAATAGACTTTAGGTAGAATTTAGACTGTCTCAATATGGCCTTTCCTGTGCTATTATCTTTCTGGGAGGCTGACTTTTTGTTCCGTCTACTGACTTGCTGCATACATATAGAGTGATCCTGATGGTACTGGTGGGCACTTTGCTAGTAGTTGCAACTTGCTTCTACATGCAGAGATGTGGAATGTGGCTGTAGAGTCCCCTGACACTGTCTGGTCCAGGTCTGGTTTCCTCTGTAGCAGGTATTCCCTGCATTCAATTTCACCACACCGCCACAAAGGGATCCGCTTTTGGGAATCCTAGAACTGTCACAGCCTTAGTGAGAGGTCAGTTTGTGCAGCAGTTCTGGACAACAAAACAGCAGAATGTCTCGTACAGCTATTTGAAGATGAGCAGCTGGAGGGAGAAGAGAAGCTCTGCTTCACCTCGCCCAAGTGGTTCTGCCCCTGTGAGCTGGGCAGAGCCCCCGGGGGGTCTGCACACCCCTATGGCACTTGAACATCCTGTGCTTCTGCCCAAGGCTGTGCCAGCCACGGGCCTGTCCTTTACACTAGTGCTGAGCAGAATGTGAGGAGATGTGGTCCGAGAGAAGGATGCCAGAATCAGCTGCCATGGCAACAAGGCAACACTTTTCTACCACAACTGCTCCTGCTGACCTGGTCAACCAGCATTACAGTTTTAAGAGCAGTCTGTTTTAAATAGTCTTCTCTAGCATTCTTCTATCAACAGCTTTTCAGAAGCTAGAAATGTTTGGATACTAATACTTTAAGCTACTTTTAAAATTATGCATACAGAAAAAATGCAGACACTTTTGTTACAACTTAAGCCAGCCTAAGTTCTTATTTTCTTCCAGGCCAAAAAAATTTTTAATCAACCCTTTCTGAACCTGGCAAGAAAATGCCCCTCTGGCTGAAGGAGAAAGAATGAACACACTATATAGGTCAAAGAGAGGCTTTCCTCAGGCTTTAATGGTCTGAAAAGTGGGGTGCTGTGATTTTGGCACTGTAGGAGCCCCCTGTCTACTGGGGGATCAAGTGAGTGGGGGCAACCATGGTAAGGTTGTTTGAGTCAATGTGCTTTGGCCGTCAGAGCATGCTCTCAGCATGGCTAGGATCCTGATGCTAGACCTGCAGGTTTTTTTGCAGTTTTTTTAGGCCCTTCTACACAGCCTGCCTGGTTTTCAAATTCCACTCCACGAGTATTCCTGGGCTGCTTTAAAAACAACTCAGCACTCACTCAGTACCTTGAAAATCCACACTTTGAATTCACACCTAGAGCAAAAATGCCAATAACCCGCTCCACTTTGGCTGGGGAAGGTGGGAATGGACCCACTATTGAAGGAGGCAAATTAAAGGATAAGAATGTAACTCATGAAGGAGATGAACAAGAAACACTGGCTAATGAAACTCAGGATGGCAAAGAGGTAAATCATGTTCTGTCTCAAGGCTGCTAATTTACTGCTCCTTGATACACCCAGATATGTTGAATTCTCTGACTTTAAAAATCCTGATGGAGAAACCTTAGATTTATTTGAGTTACTGGGAATGATGATTCTTTAAAACTACAACTCCATTACAGAGCCTTGCTGCTCCTGCTCGTGCAGCAGTATTTCAGGTTGGATATTGTTCAAGTCATTACTTTTGCTTGTTAGAAAGCCATGGTGTTTTACAGACAATTGATCTGTTTCTGATGAATCATTGAAGGAACTAATGACCATGCTCACCAGGAATTTGGAGGCCCAGTGGGAGGGGGGGCTGGCAGACGGAGAGAGCAAGAGGAGGAGGAGGAGGAGGAGGAGGAGGGGTTACTAACAACTGGATTTTCAGAGGCAGGTCTCAGATGTATATCAGGTTACAAGTGGATAAACCAGTTATTGCCCATCAGATGAACTGTGGTAATCAATCCTGCATTCATGTTAGTCCAGCACAAACTAAATCTGAACACATCAGCTGACTTTGGCTAAGGCCACAGACATGGCCTTGAATCTGCCATTAGAACTCAAATACAGTCCCTTATGATCAGTCTGTCTGATTGTCAGACAGGATACAGACAATCATGCTCAGGCTTAGAAGAAGTTTGAGGGCATGGAACAGGTATCGAATGTATGATACAGACAAGTTAAGGGACTCAACAAATTTAGAATTACAAACTAAACCTGCAGTTAAAGAGAGGAGAAGCCATCTCTAAAGAGACAGGAACAAGACATGAGGGCAAATCCATAGGAAATGTCAATCAAATAGCTGAACTTGCTTCATGTTCTTACCCTAGGCTGTCCAGAATATGTTAGGAGAATAGAGAACTTGGGCTGGAGGTGGCCTGATGGATGTACTTCCAATATTTGAGATGTAGGCACCAATACTTCCAATATTTAAGATTTAGATATCACTGCTTCAATTATGTCTCATTGGTTTCAGTTTGCCTGCATGACTTGGAAAGGGGAGACCAGGTGATAGCTTGCAATATGTGCAGCTGTCATTTATGGTATGTTGGAAATTGTAGTTTCTGCAGTTATTGAGAAGCTTACAAAATTTGCTCTTTGTCCCTTTGATCAAATACAACAACAACAACAACAACAACAATAATAATAGTAAATTCAATCCCTACAAGAGCTTTCTCAATTTCTGCTCTAGATTTTCAGGCACATCTAGACTGAAAACTCATGGGCTTTTTCCTGTTGAGTGATCAGTGGTAAGTCTGAGTACCTTATTTAATTTTTTTCACATATATTAGGAGAACAGGAGAAGAGGAGAGAATGAAAGTAAAGAATCCCTAAGAAAATTCACTGGCTAATTCCAATTCTGACCACCTGCACAGCACACACAATGCAAAACCAAGACACAACCTCAGCTGACAGGAAACTTGGCTAGAACTGCCCGTCTTTCATAGCTGCATGCATTATATTTCACAGAGAAGTAAGGATATAAAAAACTAACTTGTCCAAGTAATTTTCCTTGCTTTCTTTTCATGAAATAAAGTAGAAGGAGGGAGGTAAGAGTGACAAAGAGTTTTTGTCAATCAGGTGAGCAGAAGATCCTCAGGTAGTGTAAATCTACATTGCTCTGGGGCTGTATGAACATCACAGTAAAATTCTTGATGCCCTGATAAAAAGCAAGTAAGAAATGAGATGAAAAGTCTACTGTAAAATCTAAAATACAAACAACACAATAAAAGAAGGAACCACAAGAACCCACAATGCACAAAATTTATAATCAGATGGTGTTTAATTCAAACCATCTTGACAATTCATATGAAATTCCAGGTCAGATTCAAGACAGAAGGTTAAGAAACTAGAATGTAATGCTATTTTTGTACTCTCTGCTTATGCCTCAGTGGGAGACAAAATGCAGAATTCAGCCCTAAGGGGCTAAAAAACTATATTTTTCAACTGAAGCTCTTGTTCTGTTGTTTTTTGACATGGTTTTGGGGTGTTATTTTTTTGAAGAATGACAAAAATAAAAAATCTGATAAAGTAGGACATACACTTCTTTATTTTCTTTACCTATATGAATCCAAAACAAAGATAAATTGAAACTCTAAGAAACATTTGTGTAGCAAAAGAAATTCTTCCTGACAATTTTAATGACAAGTTTCAGCTTGATGTGATTTAAAATGGGCAAGTTACAAAGCCCTAAAAAAATGGGGTTTTATAATGGAAATGCTGACAGACCCTTAACTACAGCAGTGTTGCTGGGCGCCACTCTAATAAAAGGTGGCAAGGATCCAGAAGTATTCACAGCTGCATGTCTAAACTTTATTAAGTATCTGACTATAGTTTGCAGGTCCTCGCCAGATCATAACTCACTTAATTCTGACACATTCCAGTTTATAATTAGTGTTGTACTAATATGTTCCTAACTGGTACCAGCATATTCCTATTTTTTTTTTTCTCCTGTAAAACAAGGCTGTTCCCCAAAACCAAGGATCCACTGACATTGGTGCTTTATATTTTTTGGTCCTTGGGCTAAGATAATTCATATGCTAAAGGCAAATGTCTGTAAATGAAGCACAATGAACAGTGAAACATCTGTAATTCCCAAGGCAGAAGGAAGACAGCAATTTCCAACTTTCTCTAAGCAAAGTGTTTGACTTACCTTTGCATTCAGTGAGAAAGCAAATTATTCTGAAAATGCATCAGTAATAGTTTGCAATTAGACACCCAACAGACACTACTATAGCACTACTATATCACCCAACAGACCCTATTATAGCACTACTATAGTGTAATAGAAATTTCCAGATATTCTATTTGAGCACTGTTCTGGAAAGCTTTCTTAGGGTGCTTCTGTTGAGAACTGAAAGGGCCTTGGGAGCAGCACTCATGGTAGAGTAGCTATACGCTTATGACATTGAAAAACTGAATTTTCAGTGAGAATTCTTCCCTTCCTTCATAGTGGGACAACACTCCCAGTCCTTTATGGAAGAATAATCTTACTGTTCTTTACAACTAAGATCCTAAACACAACTGAAAGCAAAAATCTAGTAGGATTTTGTGTTCTGCAACGTGAATTACTGAGGAACTGAAATATTAAATCTAAGACTTATTTATCTATCTGTATTTGCCACAGCAACATGATCAGTTATATTCAGTTGCTGATCCGGTAAACAATTCTGGTTTTTAGAGTGTACCAATAAAGAATGCAAACAGAATCTGTACTATGAGATGGATTAAATTATCATTAATTATCATTGCGACACTTTAAAAGACAAGACAGATAATAAACTTGCATGGTGATCAGTATTATATTTCTAGTTCATCAAATACATGATTTGTAGTCTGTGAATAAGTAGTTGTGGAAGTTTTTTTAACATATTGGCTTCCTGACTGTCTGTAAACAGAGCACATTAAAAATTCAGCACTTTTCAGTAACTAGTTTGTAGGGAGAAACCAAGGTGGACAAAGCCCTCCCATATATAACACAGGGTTTTTTAAAGTTGAAGAGCATTAACTTTCTCCTTCATCATCAACTTTATTTCACAAAAAAAGCTTCACATTCACTTGAAATGCTGCCCCCTTTTTTTTCTTTTTTTCTTATTCAAGGCCACAGGCACAACTTGCAGCTGCTTAGCACTCAGCCCAACATAAACCTTATAGCCTTCAATTAAATTACAGACTAATGTTTGACTCAAATTCAAACAAGTATGAACACACATGAAGATGACAACAGGTGATAATTCTGCAATTTTCAGAAGAAAGCAGAGGAAGGAAAGAGTAAAGAAGACAGAAAACTAATGAGATTAAAGAAAAACAGTTTCAGCTCTATATTTAAAAAGGCTTTTGGCACATATTGTGGAATAGATGACTTCTGTTAATATATTTTCCATTTTCCAAATTACTTCTTTTAGAAATTTAAACAACCTGACAAGTCAAAAATATGTTACCTACTTGCCCAATATTTGTACACAGAGGCTTAAGTGTTTGCTGCTGGCAGGGTTTGTATTATTTCATTTCTATATAACCAAGAATGAAAAAAAAGAAAACCTCTTTTTGGTCTCACAGTTTGTTCAAGCGTCCAACTGCCAATCTACAATCACTAGTCTTAAGGGAGTAAACTATGGATCTACCATACCTATGGCTGTATCAAGCTTCCTGCTCAAAGGAGAGAGAATGATTTCTATTATTATGTGAATTTCTATGGATCAGGCTCAGAAACACCAGACATTGTGTTTAGGTAAAAATGAATTTTCTTAGAATTTACTAAAAATTATTAATTTCCTTATGAGTTGAAATGGCTTTTGGACTATTTAAAAATTGTCTTTAAAGAAACTTAGTGCAAGACTCAAACATGGATCATATCTGAAGTGATCGTAGTGAGATCACAAAAGCACTTCAAAAATTAGGCTGTTCAGCCTGGAGAAGAGAGTGCTCTGGAGAGACCTTTCAGCAGCCTTCTAGTACCTTAAGTGGGCTTAGAAAAGGAGATAGAGTGACTTTTTATATGGGCAAATAGTGAAAGGACAAGGGACAATGGTTTTGTACAGAAAGAGGGCAGATTTAGATGAGATATTAGGAAGAAATTCTTTACTCAGAGACTGGTGAAGCACTGGAACAGTTTGTCCAGAGAGGTTATGGATGCCCCACCTCTGGAAATGTTCAAGGCCAGGCTGGATGAGACCCTGAGCAATTTGATCTAGTGAGTGACATCCCTGTCCAGGGCAGGGACAGGGGGGTTGGAACTAATGGTTTTTATGGTCCCTTACAAATCAAACCACCCTATGATTCTGTGGTCCTAACAGGCACTTTCTCTCTGCCCACTGCTCTCTCTCCACAGTTGTTTGCCATTCTTTTGAGTTCTTTCCATCAGTTTTTACAGCTAGCAAGTCTGACTTAATTTCTGAAAGATTCCATTCTATCTGTTCAGGGCTTTGAAAACTTCATGCACATGATCCATTTTTCATCTCTGTAAATAAGATTTCGATTCCTTTTCGTGTCTTTGTTTTCTTAATGGAAATTAAGATTCATGCAAAACCATTTGAATTCTTCAGGAAATACATGTCCTGGAGTTATTAATCTCCTCTGAAATAGAAAATTTATTGCATCTAAGTTGGACTGAGTTACTTTAATCACTGGCCTTTGTGTAAAAGGCAGGGAGACATATTGATTGTCTAAAAGGCTACTTGGCAATCATTTTGTCTTCAGTCATAGATTAAATTGTTTCATGTGTATCATTTTTCAATCTATCATTAAAATTTCTCTCTTTCATCTTCCTTTGTCTTTCCTGTTTTCATTTCAATTTTCTGTTGCTGGAGACTTTGAAGGGAGAGCCAAAATGACTATCATCTAGCATTATCAGTTCTGTGAGCAAAAGTACTCTCCCAGCACTTCTTGGTGATTTTTATTTCCTTTTCTGGCACTCTGTTCTCTGCACACACATGCACAATGTGGTGTGTGTCCAAGTCCTCTGCAAGATGAACTCCATGTCTGTGGATGTAAAAGCAGAACTTTCTTCTGCTCTAAATGATCCCGGTTTCATGTTTAACTTTTGCCAAGATGATGACACAATAAGCAACTATGCACAGGGAGAGAGTGCAAAAGACTTCAAGACTAATCTTGAAGATGAGGAAAGATCCGGTATTCTTATATTTCATTTAGTCTGAACTCTTTGTTTCAAATAAGGTTGCAAAATTTCATAATGCTCAAATCATTGTATCTGGTCTGTGCCTGTCTGAACTTTCACTGATTTTTTTCCAGTTCAAGCCAAGAAGATAGGTCCCAGAGCTGTTATCATGATTGCTGATACTTGGTACTGAATTTGCTGAATCATGAAGGCAAAAACCAAGAAGTGAGAAACTCAGGCATTTATTTCTGCAGAGATATTTGTGACTTGAGTTCACCGAGCCTTTGAATGGGCTGTACCACACCCTTCAAAAATACTCGTTTCCAAGAGAGAAACCCAACTTGTGTCCATGTCCATGACATTCTGGAGGGACAGAGGTGCTGCTCTGCTCTGCTGTGCAGGCAAGGAGAGGTTTAGTCATACTTAAAGACAAAGAAACAAAGGATGAGACAGCTACATGACAGAAGCAGGCCCTTCACCTGCCTCCTCAGGGCCTCCACAAACTGTTTCTCTGCCACTGCTTTGTCCTTCCAGGATCACACAGCTCTCACCACCACCACCACCGCCACCGCCACATTCCCATGTCCCAGCAGGATGTACTGGGAATGTGTCAGTACTTAAGAGCTGTGGGACCCCACCAGCTCCCAGAGCTCCTAGGGCAGTGCTGCCACTTCATGGCAACCTCTGCCCTGACCTAAGTGGGGCCATTTGACCCACCATGCCCATAAACTCCTTCCAGCGCTGCTGCTTTACCACTGCTTTGATGAAAGTGAGCTCAGTTTAAGAAAATATAATGTATTGAATTGTAAAATTTTATTGTGTGCCATGACTAAATAATTTTCAAGCATTGGAGTCATGTGGAGTTTTGTTTTCCTGTTTAACACTATTGGTAACCAAAGCCAGTTTTTTATCCAGACCACATGGTGCAATAGTCATAAGAAAAGAAAACCCTCTAAACCTTTGTAATCTAAAATTACATTTGCAAAGCATTATCATATATCCTATTTAAAGCGGGGTAAAATGTTGGGGTTTGGGTTTTTTTAGGCAACTTAAAAATCTTCCATTCACGTTAATTTCTGTTACATCAGAATCCAAGGAGCTGAGAAAGAGCAGATGTTGTCCAAATGGGACTAATTTACCCAGACTGTTATTTTAAAACATAGTGAATGCAAATACAGCATTTAAAATTGGTCATGCCTCAGGCAATATCTTTTGCTGAAGCTATATTAACAGTTTTGAAACAATAGCAGTCTACAATGTGTAGGGTTAAATTTTCCCACCCTCTCAGAGTTGAAGTTCTTTCTATAGCCAGACAGTTTATGCTTTTGTAATTATACTTTTAAGCATTTGTGCACTTTCAGGTGCTCTCAGCTACATCTCTGAGAATCAGACCTACAGCATTCTGAGCAATCCAAACATGGCCTATTTCATGGTCTGTTTCTTCACCTTTTTTCTTCAGTCTATATAAAGATACATAATCACAGTTGACCCGTGGAGATGTTGATTTTCTTGACATCAAAAGTCATCTTTGCCATTTTTGTCCAAACTTTCTGTGGAGGAGCAAACTTTTCTTGAGTTTGTGCTACCAAAACGTTCAAAAGACATAGAGAGGCTGTGCCTGCAGCCTACTTTCATGTCACATAGAGATATTTGATTCAGCTAATATATTGAATAAATTAGACCTTAATGATATATATTTCTCCTCTAACTTTTACTGCAGAGTTTATCAACACACAAGAAAGGGTTTCAAGAGATCTCAGCTACAGCAAAGCAGCTAACAGGAGAAGCCAAGGCAGTTGGTCAGGGTGACGGAAGGATGTATTAAGAGCAGCTGCACTTTGTACCCACAACATTCACCACACCCGTGCATGGCTGTCTGCAGCCTTAATCACAGAATGACAGAGTATTCTGAGGGACCCACAAGGATCATCAAGTCCAGCTCTTAAGGAAATGGTCCATGTGGGGATGAACCCACAACCCTGGTGTTATTAGCACTGTGGTCTAACCAGCTGAGCTAATCCCAGTATTTAATGCTGATGTCCAGCCCTCCCTGTGCCACCCCCACCCCCACCATCCTCCCCACAGCCCTCACTTTCACACAGAAATTCATGACTTCCATGGGGAGAGAGCAAAGTGCAGAGTGGCCACAGGAGTAAGATGCAAAAATGAAAGGATGGGGTTTGACAGGCAGAGTCTGTGGTGGCATGAAAAGGAAATGGCAATATTTGCCTACCCAAGGAGATCCCATCCAGGAGAGCGATCACAGAATTAGCAAAGCCAGCAATTCCATTGCAGGAAGCACACAAACCATGTACTTTATGTAGCATTAAGCATCTGACCTAATTACACAGAATTACCCTGTGCCTGGGAAGTGCCTACATCTCTCTCTGTTGACTTTAAGGAATGTAGTGTTGATCCTCTGAATCATACCTAAGTGAGATGTCCAAATTTGATGGTGTGAATAACCCTCTAGGAGTAATAAATAAAACTGTGCATGGCTTAATACTGACAGGAGGTATGTTTTGATAGTAGTCATGTTTACAATTCCCAACTGAATAAGCATTACTCTTAGATTTGACATTGTTATGAGAAGACTTACAGTCTGTAATTTCGGTATCTCTTTCTACAAATGCTGTGAAGTTTACATAGCATTTCAACTGGTTCTCTAACTGTCATGGACAGTAGTATTTGCAATGATGCCTTAAGTTTCAGCTTTTGTATTTTTCAGATTCTGTGCTGCTTTAGTGTGTAGTTCTGCACTTCATATCAAGTGTTGGTAAACTCTCTTCACAGGGTAGGTAGACAAAACAATTCCTTTTCTAGCCTGGGACCAAGGACAATCAATACAAGTTTCAGACCCAAGAGCATAAACAGTAGTGAATTGTTGAGAGAAAAACAAGGAGGGTGGAACTTCATAACCTAAAGTCATAACTGGACAAATAACCCCAACATGTAAATGGACCAAAATTAATAACAGTGAGACCCTGTGACCAGTCATCCATTTTGTGACCATTTTGGGTCCATCTTGGGTGTAGCCTTGGCCGGGCTCCTGTGCTGCCCAAGGTGTATCCACTGAGGCCTTTTAATAAATAAATACCTACTTCTTTAACTCTGTCTAGTTTCTGTTCCAGGTCAGCCTCCCAAGGCATCAGCAAAGCCAGAGTTCGGAAAAAGTGTTTCATTAAGCTGTCTCAACGCCTACACACCAGGAGTTCAATTTTGATTGAAGATGGTCAATGTTTCCATTTTTAATTCTCAGTTTGAAGCAGTGAGAGGTCATCTGACCTTCAGGAAGAAGGTTTAGTGCTCCCTGAAGGCCAGGCTCCACTACTACATCTAAGGGTGAATATCCCAAATCATTATTTGGGTCTGGGCTTTTTCTTCTACTTGAGCCATGATTACAAAAGATGAAATGTGCTCTTAGTTTAGTGGTCTCCTATAGGATATAACATTTCCGGAGTTCTTTCCTGGTCACTCTTATGCACTACAACTGTGTTGCTTTCAATCCTGATCTGATAAACCAACTTACCTACAATACTTACTTCTGACATGACACACAGTGCCAGAAAAAAATCAGTTTGAAATCTGCAAAAAGCATAATTTTAGATACAGCATAACAACATCTATAGCATACCTGTAGATCATTTAGTAAATAAAAACACAAATGGAGAGTGTGAATATTCTCTCTGAATTGAAACAAAAAGCCACTCCAGAGTAATGGGATTTGAAGATGTTAAAGGTTTCTTGCTTGCTTAAAAACCTTGGCTTTTTCCTTGTCTGGATTGACTAATTGCCTTGGCATCTATTACCTTAGCTAGCAGTAAGGGTGCAGTTTTTGTGTTCCAACCTTTGCTCCCTTCCTGGTTAAATCATAAAAACTCAAGACTGAAAGCATGCTTGCGTACACTGTGTATATTGCAGCTGTTTTTCTTCTGTGCTGCACCATCTGTATATCATATAGCACTATATATGCTATGTAGTTGTCTCCTGTGCAAAAAGAAACAGACAGCAGAAGAGTAGTGTTAAGTCCTTTCAGTACCCACTTAATGTACAAGGCATCCTCCAAAATTTGGGCACCATCACTATAAAGAGAAATAGACATGCTACCTTTATCTTGGTCATAGTATATTGCTGGAGCTGAGAGAGACTAGTCCTTAAAGTCTCTTTTGCCCCCTTGAACTATTCACAAAGGAGGAAGAGTGCTTTGATACTCAAAATTTGAGCTGATAGAGGTCTTAATTCCTTCCTGCTGTTACATGCACTTCTTTATGTTACTGCATGACTACTGACTCAGGTTTGCAGAGCACAGGTAGACTTCTTGGTCACATCACTAAATGTTGAAATCTTAAATGGCACACATCAGGGTTCATCTTCTGTTACAAAAGAAAAAAAAAAAGAGGATTAATATGGAGCAAAGCCTATCTTATGTGCTCCAGGAACCTACAAGGATAGATATCTTAGAGGACAAGACAGATAGAAGGAGAGAAAGGGAGAGGGAGATAGGCATGCAAGCAGGCAGACATTAGGAAATCTGTCCTTGACCTTCATATGCCAAAGAAATTATTTTTGTTTGAGGTGGGGGAAAGTCAACCCCTTAAGGGAAAACAGAAGAGGGGAGAGAGGTAATAAGGAAATGAGTCAGACACAAAGAATTGTTGGCAAATACAGGCACTTCCTAGTAAAGGAGGACAGTTTTCAGCTGATCTAATGTTAAAAACCACAGATAATATGTGCCTGGTTTTATTTAGTCCCACTTGTAGCTAGAAATATTAGAATTTAATATATGGCAAGAAAAGTGAGAAGGAAGACCATTTCTCCCTCTTCCCTTCTTCCCCAAATCAAACAGGGGAGCAAGATAAAAATCTGAACCACTGATTTAATTTGAGGGTTAGCTTTTTTTAAATTTTATTTTTTTCCCTCCCCAGATAGGCACTTTGAGAGGTGGTTTCACTGTAACCATTTAAAAAGGTAAAACGTGGTTTCTTCAGTGATGTTTCTAATCAGATTGAATTAACTTGTAACTGTGTAAATACAATGATGATAACTGATATTTTATTTTAGATGTTATTAACCAAGGAGCGCTGAACTACTCTAGATTCATTGATAAATCCCTGAGGCCCTCCTTGCTCCCGAATCTGCTGGGTCTGAAAGAGCCACACAGTTCTTCACAATCCTTCCGAGCACTCAAATTAATTGCAGTCTGCGTAGCTGGTTGGCACCTTATCCAGATTCTAAACATTACAACCTAACCAGTGCAGGATCTATCAAATCATAAAGCCTGTGGCTTATCACTAATGCTAAATCAAAGTTTCAGTTATGAACAGCAGAAACACTGGGGGCACCTGCAACTCAAGTAGGAAGTCAAAAATGAAGGAGGGATTTTTGCTACCTTGGAAACAAATGCATAGTCAACATCTAAACTGAAATTTGTTGAAATATGAGCATTACTGTTCCATTTTCACTGAAGGCGTGTGTCTCCACAGAAGCACACAGCTAACCTGATGTGGGGGTTACACAGAATGATCTTGGCTTTTGTGGCTGAACTCTCAGTGAGCCAGCTCCATTCTGTGGAATTATTAGGACACTGCCTGACAGCACCGCAATGAAATTGTCACAGGGTAGGTAGAGATTATGTTATCCTCACTGGGTCCCAATTTTATGCCTTTGTTTGAGCACAAACACCATACTCAGAACTGACCTGCTGCATGCCTGACCAGCAGCTACTTGCCTTGTGCTTGCTTTCTTGAGCAATGGTAACTGAGCATTGTCTGAGGTGGATGAGAGGGCTCGTGGACTGTACTCCCATGAGTACGCTGCCGTAACGAGCACTCACAGAGTGTTAGGCTGAAAGAGATGCAAGCCTCAGAAAACCAGTAGCTCCATTAACTTTAGACCATTTACTTGGGAAAATAAGGTGGTCCATGTCTGGCCTGTTTAGTCATGTTTTTAAGGGTAAGCAGTGACTGTCTTGGAATGGAAAGTGTTACTGTTAAAGATCTCCTTATACAAGTGAGCAGGACGGCCGATCAGATATGTGGCATTTCCATGGGATTCTGGCTTTAGGGCTGCCTATCAAATGGATCATTAATGAGTCAGGTTCTGGCAAAAGCACAGGAAACCCTCAGGAGAAAAATGGGGAGATGAGCTGGCATTCCTGTATTGATGTCGCTACTCCTAGCCATGAGTTTCACAAAGCGCGAAAGGGAAAACAGCCAACCAAAGGCAGGAGTCATTCTTGAGCAACCTCCCCAGAAACTTTGTCAATGAAGGGCTCTTTTCCAAAGATCGTTGTGGCAGAATGAGAACTATCTGTTCAAGGTCCTTCTCTCTTTGGGTTTTATTTCTCAAGATGGCAAAGGAAGCCACACTAGCCATATGGCATGACCCCATGGCAGCTGTCTCATCCACTCAAGCTCTCCTTCCAACCCTAGGAGACAGAGGCTGGAGCCAAACAAACTTATTTGCCTACTCACGTGGCAGTCTTTTACAAAGAGTAAGTTAATAAATTAAAGTACATAACAGAACCAAAATAAAAACCAAAAGAGAAAGGCCAGAGGCACCATGACAAAAAAAATCCCCAAAAGAAAAGAAGTAGGGAGGGATACTGATGAAGGAAAGAACATGAAATAGTAGCATAAGAAGGAACAGGAGAAGGGAAAGGTGACTTCAGGGTGATGTGGAGAGTACAGAAAAGAAAGTGAGAAAGAAAAGACAGCATTGCAATATTCTGCTGATAACTAAATGAAGTAAAATCAGTATCTCAATTTTACTTTTATGTTCTCTAAATAGATAGAAAATTCATTCTCTCTGTTAAAGTCTTAAAAAAAATCCAGCAACACTGCCTAAAGGCTTTTTTTTCCTCTTGTAACTAATTGCAGAATTTTTTTGTTAGCTTGAATATAAATTATGGAATTCCTATGAAGAGTCCAAGATGCATAGCATTAAGTTTCAGAGCAAGGTATGAGTAGAAACATTTTGAAATAAGATTCTTTCGATGATATAAGGCAATACTAGAATCTTAACAGGTCTTTAGCAGAGATTCTTTCTCTGTTAAGTAAGTAAGGCTCCATCAATCTGCAATTACTTCTAATGATGTAATTACTACTACGGAGATGTGACATGTCTATGTTAGAGAGCTTTTGTCTTTTATACATCTTTATTCACTTCAGGGGATTCTAAGACTTGTAGCCCTTTCAGCAAAGGATTTTGGGACAGTACCTCTTAATTATGTAGAATTCTGAAGAGGTCTTTTCCCTTTGGCAAACTTGTGGAACAGGAAAACTGACCTGAAATTCTGTCTGATTTCATGACTTTTTCTCTAGGATGAAAGTTCAAATAGTCTAGGTTTTCTACTGTCAAAGGCAACATGAAAATGGATATCCAATCCTTATAATCTCTGTACAAGTCACAGAAGTGTTGGACATTGTCACATCTAATTATTGTCTTTGGTTTCTCATACCCATATGTTACCTTTGTAATTTGCACAACGATCATGTTGTTGTATCATTTTTATAGTTATTCTAGAGAACCAAAACTGCCCCAGAAATTGGTGTGTTTGCTGCTAGAGTTTCCAAAGCAGTCCACTTTATCTTATATCAATCATGAGCACATAAATGGTGTTGAAGGTAGAGATGCTAAAGAATTCAGAATTTGACCATGAACATAGTATTCATTTTGTCTCATATACCAGAGTCTGCTGAAGAACCTATTATTTTTACACCACCTTTCCATTTCCACCAACATAGCTGGAGAGTGGGAGTTGACAAGTAGGCCCTAAAGAGGAGACTCGGATGTACCATGTGACAAAAACAGAAGTTAGAAGGTAACCCTGGAAGAATGAAGGATATATTTAATCTTTGTGTGGTTTTGGTTCAAGTAGTTGCATCATGCACCATACTCAAAATAAAATAAGCTCTTCTAGTTTTGATTTTACCAAAAAAATGAAAATAATTACCATGGGGAACTTTCTTCTGACTTTGTGCCCTCAAGATGAGCTTCCAAGAAGCAGCTCTGAAAGGTTCATCACCTTGGGGCACTAGTAAATTCTACCTCCTTTACTCATTCCCATACTTTCTAAATGTGTATTTATGCATGTTCACTCAAATAATGTGATTGTCTGAACAACACACTCACAGGAAACCAGCCTAAAAAGAATAACTTTAATTTTTGGGCTACACCTGAGAATATATTTTAGAGAACTTAAAGATGTTTAACAGTCAAGTTTATGAAAGATATTACTTGAAAGTTGAAAGTAATTTTCAACTCAGTCTCAGTCTCAGTAAGAAGCTGAACATAAGCTTGACTAACGTTTTCTATCTTTTGTTGAGTCATCTGATTGCACCTGATTTCCTCTGAATTTTGGTCTTTTCCGGTTTGTGTTATACCCTTTTCCAATAGTACTGTGTGAAATACTAACCAAGAACGAGCTTTATTATGAAGGTTTTCTGTGCCTAGGACATCAGCAAGCCAAAGACTTTCAAATTACACCCTGCAGAAAAGACGCTGCCCTGTTGACATGTTATTGAGAGATGTCTTTCTTGAAAACTCCATCACCGATAACTGAGCAATGGTCTCGTGCCATTGAGCTGAACAATCGGATGCTTTGTCTCTGTTACTTAGAGCTGCAGAGTGTTTGGATATTTAGAAATACCGCAAAGGTTCACATCAGTAAGAGAAAAACAAGCAGATGCAAAGGATGGGGAAAAGCATTTACAGTGTTTGCTAGCGCAGAAGCTTTCTGATGCACCTTGGAATCTTTTCTTCAGTCACCTTTTTGAGGCGTGTCTGGATGAGGGGATGCACACAATGAGTTGCTTCTCCATTTCCAGGCTTATGTGCCAGCTGCAGCAGCAAACTGAGGAGCTCTGTTTTTCTAGAAAAACACGAGCAATGCTTCATTGGTTTGAAAAAGGCACAGTTATATATTGCTTTCAGCACAGCTTGGACGACTTACATTGGCTACAGAAAATCTTGCACAGTGAAGTCACATTCTCATTGCAACAGAAAAGCACAAAATATGAGAAGAGACTAGGGGGTTTGTGTCCACATAACCATAATTTTAAGTGGTTCTTCATGAGAAGGAAGGTGCTGTTTCAGGTACAATTTATGATTCCTGAGCAATTTATGAGCACACATTTCTGAACAGGAAATTGGTTGAAGACACAAGTTATCACTGGCAAACCCCATTTATATGCAGCAAAAATATCACCTACAGCTTTCCTGAGATTGGCCCGTGCTCAACATGCCTTCACTGATTACATGTGTTGCCTGCAGCTCTGTTTTGATTGCACACACTGTATCCCCAAGCTCTCTTTCAGGAAAGGGTTACACAGAACGTGTTGTTCCATAGGAACCTCCTTTTGACAAGGAATCTGTCTTCACTGTCATGTCTGTCATACCAGACATAAATCAGTGTCAGTATACCTCTCCAGAAATAGTCTGGGCCTGCTCTACCTTCAGGCAGCCTCAGAGAGTTGGCACACACTGCCTCTGCCCCAAGACCCAGAGAGAGGCAGGTGCTCCTTCTGCTCTGCCCAATTTACCAACATTTGTCAACTGAAAAAGTAAGTTCCATGGAGAAGTATGATCTTCCTGCATTTGACCCTGGGAGGTTTTTTCTTTTCCTTTTTGGCTTTTTGGCTTCCTTATCAGTGGCCCTTTATGCCTTCCCAGTCTAACTAATTGATTCCTTTCTCTTGTGACGCTTTTGTAATTGGATTGTAATAAATTATACCCTGCTGTTTAAGAATGCGTCAAATGTTGTTTTAACTTGTCCAATGCAAAGAATTGAGAATCAGAGACTGGATCATAAAGCATCATAGAATTTTGCTGGTATTAAACAGACACTTAGCAATAATTCTGCTGTCACTTACATCTACATAAATCCAGGATGACTCCACTGGCCTCAAGTACTTTCTCAGCATTTACACCAGTCTGAGTGATGGCAGATTTTAACTCTTCATTCCTGTGGTGAGATAGATGGACTCCAGGCCAAGATACACAGACTGTGTTGGGAAAGCAGTGAGTAATGCTACACAATAATTTGAAGAGGGTAAATTAAAAACAGCGATGGTTGCCTGAGGATGCTGTATTCATAAAGAGGATGGCCAAGAAGTACCCCTTTACCTAGTACCTAGTATTGCAATGAGTCTTTGCCATGGATAACACCAGAATTTTTTTCATATATTTCCTAAATTTGGTAAAGTATTATTTCCTGTACTAACATGATTAAGAGAGCAAAAACAGGCTGTGAGGCAAAGACCAGACTTTTCTCAGGAGGGCAATTGTTTTCCCTATCACTGTGAGTCAATCTGGTCTCTGGACTGCTCTAGTCTCCTCTCACTGCAGCAGACTGGCCAACTGCGCCAAATTATGTGTCAAGGCTTTTGGCAGTGCAACCTATTTCCCACAGAACACCACACAGAGAATTGCACTCTTCATTTAAGTCACTGACTGGACTGGAACCATTGAACTCTTTTATACAGGATAGAAAAGCTCATGTTTCAGCTGTTATTTTGCATGGGGACTTCTTTTTTCATTATTGTGGCCACATACCACTGGCAGTTGTACAGATTAAAAACAATGCCTTGATCCACACAGCCCCTTGACAGTACTGTCCACACATCCTAGGAGTAAACATTTCTACTCAACTGCTTAACAATTTTATTTAAACAAAAATTCTTTGAAAGTAGATGGGATGTTCTGTACTGCTTTACCTGCAACAAGAATGTGCAATCATTCATTTCATGTGCCTATTTAAAATCCTGGACATGAATCATTATGACTGACCCATATAGAAGCAAGGAGGCTCAAAGCCTGTTTTCTTTCCCTCTCTAAAATGCCAACAGAAGTGTAGATAAACAGTGACTCATGCTAATCATAAGATTCCCAAGGTTCAACCACCTTGACTCACGTTCAAGGTGGTTGAACTTTGGGAATCCACAGAATCACTGTTGTTCCATACACTAATTAGAGATTCACTATAAAGGCTCCCTTCAAGTGAGGAGGGTGCAGGCTGCTACCTCTAGCATCCTGGCAGACATTCTGAGTGGCACACGCTAGAAATCAGGTCTCAGCTAGGGAAACCTGACCACAAGATGTACTGCTGCTGTAGACCCAGACCTTTTCTCAGCATGGACCCAGAAGTGAAGAAAGTTTGGGTGTCATTGGTTTAGAAGTGGCACCCTATGGTGTTAAGAGAAGAACTCTCTCCATAAGGAGTACATTTACAACTTTTTTTCTGGTTCCTATAGTTCATGTTCCTTTGCTTTAATTTGTGATATGTGGAAAAGTATACACATACTGTTGATACATCTGGCACAACTCTAGATTGAGTGTGAGGGTTTGCTCTGGAGCCACAAGGAAAAAAGGAACCAGTTTCTATGCATTTCCTGGCTAAATTTGGCCCACCAAGATTTGCAGCAGTGCCTACATGATACACATGTGTTTTTTTGAAGGTCTCTAATTTTGTCTTGCATAACATTCAGGTCTGCATTTCTAGTTACTCCATCTGATTTAGGAAGATCCTCTGGTTTTCTGTCCACTTTATGTATATCTTGGAAAATAAATGAAAACAGGCATGACTCAAACGATAAAAAATTCTAAATAAGGAAAAGACAGATAGGCAGTTTTGGAACTCTTAAATGAGAACCTGATACAGGAAGAAGAAATGAGACTAACAAATAAACTTCCTATGCATTGGAAGATCAAATAGAATAAAAAGCTGAGCAGTTAATATAACACATATTTATTGCCCATGCTGTAGAATAACAGCACTCTCCTTGCAGGCTGAATAATCAAGAACAGTCTAAAAAACTTATCACTCAATTCTTTATGGTTTTCCCTGCATTGCTCACATTCATATGTAGCCAAATCTTCAAGTCTTGACCTACATTATAGTCACTCTCTTCTAAGAGAAAATTGACACTAGGCCTATGTTGTCACTAGTGCTAGAGCATACAAATTATTAAGGTTGGTGTTCTCACAGATAATGTTTCTCAATAGTGAATTTCATGGCCTTTTGAAGTAATTCAACATCTTGTTTAGGGTGAAGTTGGAAATTCAGTCATACATCTAGTTTGAAAACACTGCTCTAGAAGAACTGAAGTGAAGTCACAGGAGCTTGGCCAGAGAGATGCAAGGTTTCAGATGGAAGCCCTGTAGAAAGTATTTAGCTTATGAGCTAAAGTGAGGTTCCTGTGACTGCCAACCTGCCTCATGCCCTGGCTTGTGTCTGACAGCTGTGCAGCGCTCTGTCTCGTGTATCATTCCAGAGATCTCGGAGGGGGATCTGCGCTGACAGTCCTGCCGGCAGTGCTCAGGGCTAGGTGCGTGTCATTCCTCTCTCACAGCAGAGCTGGCTGTACAGCATGGTCAGTCGTCAAAACTTGCTCCAGTGAGTAAACAGAGCAGGAGAGATGTGCAAGATTCACAGGGAGGTGTTTATCAGTGTTTCTCCTCCGTTTTAATGAGCATACTCTGAATATGGCAGATGTTACTCCAACAGCTCCCCAGCTTCTTGCAGTGTCATGCATAGCACCAGGCCTTACTGAACAGAAATATGAATTCTCATGTCAGGCTTCTTTTTGTTTCTGGCCAAGACAAGTCAATGTAATAGTCACCCTTTTGATATTCATAAATTAGTTAGCGCAGCATTTTCACTGTTGGAATTAACTGAGTCCCTAATTACGGTGACGGAGTGCTATTCTTTCATGGCCTAATTAGACATTGAAATACTGTACATACCCTCCACTCAGGGCCATCTATGTCTCTGTGAATATTCTTTCTTTAAAATACAAAACCAAAGCATCAATATCACACATGGGCTCATGTGTTGGTTAAAGACAGGAGAAAACTTGTGTATGTCCTACCATGAAGGTATTTTCTGTGAATTGGGCTGTAACATTACAATTCTAAGCAGCCACACAATTAATTCTTCAGTTATGCAGTCCAATTAGGACAAATGCTTCCTTTCTAGTTTAATTAGAGATGGGTAAGCTCGTTTGAGCTTATTTGTATAAAATATGTGCTCATTAAACAAGGCCTGGATTTTGTTCAGCTTGTTAGAAATGTTGTAAAAAAAAGAGCTTTCTCACACTGGCTCTAGTCTTTTTAACCCTTTAAAGACTACAAATCTGACAGTCTATCAGTTAACCTCAAAGCACAGTATATTTGTTTCTCCCAGAAAAAGAAGAAGGATGATTGCACTACAGTAAGAATATTTGTAAACTCCAAGCTGCCATGCAGATAAACATCTGCCATAGTCAGATATCAGTTATTGTGACATCCCTCCTTGGGGGCTAATGCAACTTATAAAGGGTTTTTAGGGTTTGGGAATCTTTTTTCAGAGGTCCCTGGCAGCAGAATGAATAAGAAACTTTGTGCCTGACACACAACGTATCTGCTGAGAAAAGAGCAGGGGGGGACTTATGAACTGACATTTGGATACTTCTGTGGGGCATGAAGTAGAAAGATTTACATGAAAACTATACTGTATGAAGCCAGAAAGGACACAAAGTCAGTTGAGATGTCCCAAGGATAGGCAATGCCAATGATTTGAGCATACTGTATCCCGCTTTCCTCCTCTTATGTTAATTATTTCTTTTGTGAGCTCATCTATTCAACAGAGAGTAGTATGTGGAAGTGAAAGCACATGCATGATGAAAAATGCCCCAAAGCAGGACATAATTTATTCAAACCATACCTTCAGAAAATCAAGCACTCCATCCTTCTGATCAGGGCAGGTTTTCTCCTGACATGCTCCTTTAGCCTTGGGTCTTTGAAGGGGAAGGGAGGAAAGATGATTGATTCACCTTCCAGGCTACATGTGGGCACAGAGAAATGAAGGCTCACCAGACACAGCTGGAAGCACCCTAACCTTGGCAGAAGCCAGCACAGGGGAACACCAGAGTAGGAATCTCCTGGACGGCTCGAAAAGGCACAAGGGCAAGCTGTCAAAAATTAAAGTCTAATTTATCCCTCTTGGAGCACACATTACTCAACACTGTCAGCAAAACGGACAGATGCAAACTACAGGCTCACACAAGGTGATAGATGGCAGCCTTGGCCAAATGAGTTCTGGGGCATGACACAACTATCTTACAAATCCAAATCCACCCCTTTTCTCCTGCACGTGAGGGGGATTAAGCATGCAACAAGTGTGCATTCAAATATTGTGTGCACAAACACAGCTCTTGCCCTTTGAAATCCTAGCCCTGAAAGCCTCTAGTTTCTGCTGTAATTCTTAGAGTCTTGGTTTCAGAGGCACAGAAGGAGAAGAAAGCCTAAGTGTGGTTCCCAGGTGATTTCTACAGGGAAGAAAATAGCCCACAGACTAAAAAAGCTTGGATTTGGGGTTTGGACCCCATTGTTCAAAGGCTGAAGGAAAATGGCATGGCTCTGGAGTCATGACTCTTGGCCTAAGAGCTGCCTGCAGCCACTTGCAGGTTGATGAAATCTCTGAATCAGAGGGGAAATGTGGCATATATACAAGGTGAGACTCTAGGCTGTGCATTTGGGACCACATTAAAACTCTTCTGAATTGAATGGAAACCTGGGTTTCACAGGTCATGTGATGTCACAGCACTGAGACACGACTCAGCCCTACAAGCGGAGGTTTTGGCTGTCTCCAGGGCTGGGTGCTGAGCTTCCTACTGTCTCAACACCCACACTCTCAGGATTGCCGTGTGGGTGATACATGGTGTGAAATAAAGACACTGCAATTTTCGTAAGTTTATTTAATTCCTGCAGATTTACAATGACATCACGGTATTTAGGATCTTGTATTTTCACAGGTGTCATGCCGTCATCTCTTGGTCTGGACAGTTGCGGCATTACAGTAAAATGGGATGGGGTGGAGGGGAAGTGCTGGTTTTGAACTGGAACCTACTGGGACCTGTCATGTTCTATTAGAAAAATAACCAAACACAGACCTTTTTTCAGCCATGTATCAGAGGAAAATAACAGCATGATTCCATTTTAGGGGTATATGCTGGTCCCAGGACACTTTTTAATTTCAGAGGGAGATTTCCTAAATAATTGGCCAAAATGCAAAGGGGAGACCTTCATAATTGGTAACCTGAAGAGCTAGTGCAGAGCTATTTCCTCTTTTCTCTCTTGACAGGCAACTTGTAGCAAAAACTATACTGACAGACAACTTGTAGCAAACAGAAACACTGAAAGATATGACCATGACCTGGGGAGTGGAGGTCTCAGCAACAGTGACAGAAGGGGAAGCTCTTCTGGAAAAAAGCAAGGTGAAATTTTCTCTTATATCTGCAAATGAATGATACTTTCCCACAAAGGAAATATTTTTTCTACTCCAGTTTTCTGCTGGGGGAGCAAATTGAATCATAGGGATCATTTTACAGGGACTGTGCATGTCCCTCAAAGTTGGACTTCAAATACCTTGCAACAGAGTAATAAAATGCATAGGCCAAGAAAAGAAGAGGAAATACAGCAATAGAGACATGTCTCCTGTTACCAAGAAGATTTCAGAATTTATTTTTTTTTTGGTCAGATACTACACAGGGATCCATATAGTACCAGTATTACCATGATTGCTAAACATAAGCCTAAGTCATTTCAGCTCAAGTTCCTCTGACTTTCCTTTCTGAACACTGGCAGGTCATTGTGATTTTATTTCAAACCAGACCTGTGTGTCAGAGAAATGACTGGCCTGACTCCCAGCTCCCATATGCCTTTGCCCTCGTTTTATCTCAAACTTTACTGCAATTGTCAATATCCTTAGAAAAGCTAGAATAAAAACATGTAAAGTGTTTCCTTCTGATTTTCAGGTGGTATAAGATACTATATCTGCTATAAAATACAATGAAGTGTGCCCATACTTTTTCTTCCTTAACCCAAATCCCATGAACTGAATGAGGGAGGACACAGTTATTCTAGTTGACATTTGCCCAAATATCTTAAATTTGCCTCAAGCAGTTGCCTTCTGGGTGAAAAAATGCTTTGAGCACTCAGACAGCCCAGAGAGAACACGAACAACTGTCCTGTCATTATGCCAAGCACTTGGAACAGGAGCTATGCTGTGTGTCACATTAAGGAACATTTACAATTGCAAGAGGTTAAAGGTGGAAAGGGAGTGTGGATGACAGAGATACCTCTGGAATTTGGCTGACAGATCACAGAGAAGCCTGAGAGGTCTGTAAAAAGCTAAGAAAAGCTCCCAAAGTGATGAAGAATCTGCTTGCCTACACTTGCTGGATTTTCTGCATGTCCTAATATATCTGAGATTGAAGAGAATATTTTTCACTAGAGACAGAGAGCACAAGCATCTCTCCATCATTGCACTGAACAAAGAGGTATGAGGTGTGAAACTGCTATGTCCATGCAGCTGTTAATGAGGTTGTGATAACTGGGGCCAAACCTGAGTTACTGACCAGGGAATTTCTCAGGTACCACTATTGCTTTTGGGCAAGGAGGATGCACAGCTCTTTTCTGGCTATCAGACAGCAGGACTCTCCCTCAGCAGAGATTCTTCATGAATCTAATCAGTGCTAGGATATTGTGGGCAAGCCTTGCATTGCTAAAAGAAGGGATAAAATTTGATGGCAGGAACGAATAATAGTTTTTTACAGTGGAAGCTGGTCATCAGTGAAGCCAACAAGGGTTTCAGATTTGGAAAAATGAGTCAAACATTTTTTCTGTTATTTAGGAGGTAGAAATCAAGCCTGATTAAAAAGAACTACAGAAAGGACTCATAGAATTAAGACATAAAGTAAGAAATGGCGGATGAAATTCAGTGTAGGTAACTATAAACTGCATGTCAGTGAAAAAAGTTCCAGCTTAATGTATACTCTGAACAGCTCTGGTGAGACTGTTTCTCTATGGAAATAAGATCTTGGTTTTCACAGTAAAAAATCCTCAACCACTGTTCCATATAGGTTAAAATGATAATTTGTATGCTTGGAATTATTCGAGGAAAAAAAGTAGCATAGTAGAACGTGTCACAACCTTTCTTCCCCCATTCTTTGAGTACAGTGTAGTCCCTTAAGGGCATAGGAGAAATGGAGAAGGCAAAGAGAAAAACAACGAGAGCTCAAATGCTATTGTGGAAGAAACAATTAAACTAGATATCTATGGGAAAGGCTACCAAGGCTTTTGTTGGTAGCAGTTCCTAATAAGGCAATCAGTGCAATAAAAAATAAATAACAAGGAAAAAGCATTCGTCATTATCTCTGTAGCAGGAACTGGGGGACATCAGATGAGATGAGTGCAGAAAACAAAACACAAATACCTCTGCAGGGTGCTCAACAGAAAGAGCATCAGGCATATTAGGTGTGTAAGGTTTCAAGAAAGAATTGCACAAATTCAGAGCAGAAAAATCTGATGAGAGGCTACTGCTTACAAAGGCCCAGGAATCACTGAACTGCTTGTCATTGGTTATTAGGAAGGTGGTCAAGAGAAATATGCCCCTTTCCTTAACACCTGGCATCAGACACTGCTGGAGACAGGATGTTAGATGACGTCAGCCCTTAGTTTGATTTTTTTTCTGAGCTTTTGGTCACCTTTCTGTTTGCAAGATACCACAAACTATCCCTCTGGCACTCCTATGATACAGCTGCAAATGCTTTTCTACTGTCATACCACAACCATGGTGGTGCAGATAGCTGCTAGCATGTGAAATCTGCTCTTATCCTTGAGCTTCAGCAGGGTCATTCCTCAGACTAAGCTGGTATGGGGTTAACTTTGGCGTAGCAGACACTGATTTCTGTGGGACTTTAAAACTACATGTCTGCTTAAGAATTTTTCTGAAAAATGAAAGAAAAGAATTATGACTTTGCTGAATGCAGACTATCACATTTATGTCTTTTAACTGCAAGAAACCATACCACCAGGCAAACAGAAATATGTATGGGAGCTAATACCTCTTCCAAGAATTTTAACCAATACTGTTTCTGTTCTATGTTTCAGACTGAGTTTTTTCTTTCCAATTAGCAAGTGCTGGCAGGCTTCTTTATAAACAATAACATATTTATGTGTTGAATTTTTATTTATTTTAGGCAGACAGGTGCAGGCCAAGAATATGTCTCACTTTATGTAACTGGATAGTTCTTATCTAGCAAGAGAATGATTGCTGAATTAGAAGAAATATTTTATCACAGGAAAAATTTTTATCCATAGTAAAACTTGAGAAAAGAAAATGGCAAATCTGGATATTAGTAGTCTGGATGAATTAAATAACCCAGTCTTTCAAACAGACATTATCATGTTTCTATACTGTTTCATTATTTGTTTTTGTCAGGATGTATTTAATTATCTTCTTTTCAATACCAGTGGTAAGCCTTTGAAGAGATGATTACTTTGCGCATAGGATCCAAAGTTATGGAAAGTAACTGTGAAATAGGGAAATAAACTGAAGATAGATTCTGCAACTTTGAAAGCACAGTTGCTGCTCTCCAGAAACTGGACTGCTTTGAGGAGTTAAAACAGAAAAGTCAGGAGTTATAGGCAGTTTGCCCAAGTAAAATATGAGATCCTCCTGTCTGTAGGTGACAAACACTTCATGGAAAGCTCAAACTTCTCAAACTTCCCTGCTTTTTCTTGTGGGAGAAGATGGTTGTACAAGGCTGCTCCTCAGCCTCCCTGGCCAGGACAAGAAAATAACAATAAAGAAAATAAAGGAAATAAGAAAATAAGCCAGGCCCAGAAAAGTTTTCATTCTGGAATAAAGTGTTGAGCCTGTGAAAACTGAGAACATATTTCAGCCTGTGAACTGCTTACTGCTTCTCTCTTACATGACACTTAGCCCTGTCTTTGGGTTTGTGACAGCGGAGCAGCGGAACAGAGACTGCATGTTCTTTCAGCCTCTTCTGCATCTCTGCAATCTAGTTTCCCCTCATGCTTTCCTAAGAGACATTTTGAAGTTTCAAAACATTTATTTGAAATCTTAAGCAGACTGCTTAAGCTCACAGGCCAGCATGCTGCTGGCAGCATGGGGTCTCTTCATTTCCAGTTCTGGGTTTTCATCACAACATCCTCTGCCAGGAGCAGAGTTCAGACAGCCTCTAGACACTTCTCTGGAGATCTAGTCAAACCTTCCCATGAATGCAAAGTGGCTGCAGGCAGCCCACATATTTGTGAGCCAGAGGAAGAAAGCAGGGATCAGAAATTTAATATCTCATTGTAAAAAGTGAACGCCTGGAACTTCAATACTTCCATTCTAAGGAGTACATTACAATAGAGTTGTCTATGTGTCTATATAACCATGGCATTCAAGACTTTTCTCCAGTTTAATCAGGGTATAGCCACGTCCCCTGCAATCTTTTGAGACTCATCCTTTGTTCTTTTGGTTGGAAGATCACAGCATTGTACAAGAACTCGTTGAGGTTTTCTTTTCTCCAAATACATGCCTCAGGCAGACCTTCCAAACTTTTCACTCTCATGGGACAACTTACTGTTTCTTAACTGTGAAGATATCTGCCTTGTCCCTGCATGTCCTGGCCACTCGTCATTGCATTGTTCAAACTGCAGAGCTACAGTGCTGCAGAGACCTGTATTCTGCTCCTGGGAATGTGTAATGAATGCCAGCAGGCAGGTAAGTACTTTCTAGGACTCTCCTGGCTTAGCAGTTATTGTGGGGCAGCAAAGAACCAAGGGTCCTGACACAACACGCACATGTCTTCTAACTTACTCTTATCCTTCCTTACAAGTTACATTAGACAAAACAAATCAACAAAAATAAATCAACATCTACCCATATTTCTTGGGAGCCCTGGAACACAGTCTATTTTCAGTTTAACTCCTGAAGTGTCTCTATCTCCCAGCTCTCTCAGGGAGATGAGTTTGGATTTTTATTTCCAGAACACCTACCCACCTTGCACAAGCCTGGACTTGGTTACCTGATTACAGAACAACAGGGTGCTTATGATGAGGCCATGCAGATCCCCCAGCCAGAAAGCCAGGTTGCTAGGAAACTTCTCAAGAAGGGTTCACAAAGGCCATTGCTGCAGTGAGCAGATCTGCTGAGACTTGTAAGCTCTGAGTCCCTTGCCTTGTGACTCTGTCCATCAGTGGCAGGGGGATCCAGCCTTTCTGGTTCTTTGCTGGAACAGCACAGGATCAACACCCTTGTCATACCTGGGCTATGAATCTGAAATAATGCTTGAGGTGCCAGTAGTGACTGTGCTTTGGCCATAAGGATGAGGTCTCAACTGGCTCTTCTGTGTGTGTGTGTGCTCTGGAGAGCCACAGGTGTGTCTCCCATCTCTTATACTGGCCTTGCTAACCCAGTCACCAAGTAGCTGTCATGCTTATACTCGCTTGCACACCCATGCAACACAGTGCCATCCCACAGGAAGAGTCTTGCCCCTCTTTTTGCTCTTCAGTTTTCTCTTTCACTCTGTCTCTTCCACTGTTTCAGATCTGAGCCCTGTCTTGTCTTCCCAACCTCCCTTCTTTGCCATTTAAACCTGTGGCACAGTGTATTTCGGGTGGAGAGGAGCTAATGGCCTTGGGTATACAACTAGGTTGTGCAAAATAAGTGCAGCCTTCTCAATCAATCTCAAACATGTTATGACTGGCTTTTTTCATCTGATTGTTTCTGCAGAGTTGGAAAAACCAAAGATATGAGCTCCACATCTGCTGCTCCTCACTATAATTTAAAAAATTATTATTATATTATTGGCTAGTGCAGTGAGAGACTGCAGAAGTGCCTGTTTGGTTTGACCAAAATTCTCAAACAGATGTTTTCCAGTTGTGAGAGGATCTGACCTTTATATAAATCATGACCTTTTTTATGTTGTGCCCAAGACTGGAAATAACAGCACAGTTTAGTGGTGGTTTTCATAACTTAAAAGGTAAATTTCTAGCTGGGATGAATAGTAGCTGTATTTGTACTTGTATTGCTTAAATGCAAATGCAGGTCTGTTGACTGTTCTTGGTTCATTTGCCTTGTAACATAGTTCTGAGCATCTTCCAAGTAGTAAAATGAGACATCTCAATTGATGGGAGAAAATTGGTTAGTAGAACCTGGATACCAGAAACCCACTAACTCACTAAATAGTTATTATACTGACTTTGTCAGACCAGAAATTGCACTTATTGCATTTCCCCATAAACAGACTTCTCTGCTCTGATACTGAGGGATGACATCTGGGACAAGTCTGAAATATCACAAAATGGGTTATGCAGAAATTTCTTCCAGATCATTCAGAGAGATAAACTAGAGTAGATGAGGTAAAGGATGAAACCAAGAGTAGCTGTGGTCCTGTGTTTCCCATGCTTCCTATAGCTTTTTGTCTCTTTTGGGAGACTCTGCATGATAGCAAGTTCCTCTGATTATTTTTTTTCCATTGCACTCAAGTGCACAATTAATTATGGGAAAATTTCCTTCTCTTTCTTCTGGCAAAAGTCATGTTGAAGTTCTAGCTCTGATGATAATTACTGTGTTTATTGAGCATCAGAAGGGGCTGACTGGATATTCACTTTCTGACTGAGGGATCTACTTCCAAGTATCTTCCTCTTCTTGCTTTCTCTTTTCTCAAGGCTGGCCTCTGGCCACATAATTTTTTCTACCCCTCTCTACTGAGATTGCCTTCTTACTTCCAGATATGAGCCAAAATCTCTTCTGACAATCTTGGAGCAATTGCAAAGTACTGGGCTGAGATTGTTTCCTTATGACAGTGAAAGGAAAATGTTACTTACAGTGATACAGATCTAAGCAGTTTTTGAAGGTGTGACATGTTTTTTAAAACCTCATGCTTTAAATCATGATTCCAGTGCTTGGGCTTGAGTTTCAAAATACAAATTGCTTATGTATTAAAGGGCAAATAAGACCAAAAAGTAGTGTTAAGCAAATTTGGCTGTGAAGCCATTATTTGTTCACATGATAATTTTCTCTTGCTTCTATCTATACAGAACCTTTAGCTTTGAATTTTGCTTTGTCCTTTACGTTGAGCAAGCCAAAACTCAAAGTGCAGCTCAGATACAACTGCATAAAAAGTTCACAAAACTGGTGAAATACAAAATTGTAAGGTCTTCAGCCGAATACTCTAAGTAGCTTTCCATATACAGAGACACTGGTCACAGCTTTGCTTTGTAGATTTGCAAACCTGTGACTAATCAAAATTTATTTATGGAGTGCATTGCAAAACCTGAAGCCAGATGTGTTTTGCGTCATTTAGACTTTATTGGGTACATTTAGTTGGAAAGCACATTTCTTTTTTACTCTCTTCATAGGGAAATGTTTGCACACAAAAATTCCTTAAGCAACCCACAAACTGCCTCTAACATATTAATTTACTTTGTAGCTGAACACTTGAAAGTTACAAGTATGAGCTTATCAAGCTGTGTGACATGGCTTTTCCATAGATATATTTAGGCTTCTACACTTGAGGTACTCCATGCAGTCACATAAAAAATCTGGTGATTGCTAGATGTTCATAATGGGGCAAGCAACGAGAGAATTCACTAGTATGTTGTTTTCCTGTACTTTTTTATCATGAAGACATTTATCTGAAAAAAAAATACAGTAAAAAATAGATTTTTTTTTGTAATTTGATATGTTTAATTTGTATCAGCCAAAGAACAGCAATGTATTCTGAAGCTCAGTTAGGAATGTGCACATATGTTTTTAAAAGCATCAGAAGCTAATTCATTTTGCATCATCCTGAATGAGTTTTAAAAGGACTAATTTTTAGAAAAATATGTGGGAAACAGAGACTAGTCACAAAAATGTATTTTACACATTTGAAAATCCACAATGCAGTTATTTTTGGCTTTTCCATACAGTAGGTAAATTCATCATTTTTCAAAATTCAACTCACACCAGAGGTGATTTCACTGCAAAACTGTGGTTTTATTATATTTCTGAAATTGCTGTAGGCAGCATTAACCAGTGTTTTGTCTGAAGAGCTGTCTTTCTCAGTTTAGAGAGAGTCCACCAACTACAGTAAGAAACAGACGTTGAATTGCTTATATAATTTAAAACATTGCAGCCTATTGTCCCTAGAGAGGAGAGCTGCACACTTATATGTGGAGACCTGACTCAGGGACCTGCTGTTTCCTAGGTTTCATACACCAATAAAATCTAGGGGGTTTTTTCAAGCTCATGATAAGCTTGGCTGCTGTACATATCTTTGAAAGAATAAAGGGATCATAACTGAAGCATTGCATGAGTCTGTTTCATCCAGCACAACCAAAGAAAGAGATCAGGTTTGGTCTTACCCTTGTGCATTGATCAATACCTTATGCCAGCATATTAACCCCTTAACCATCACAGAAAGAGGGAATATTACAGAAAAAAAAATATCTCAAGCAAGATCCTTAGTTTCACAAAACAAACAAACAAAAAAAATAAAATGAAAGAAATGCTTGACCCCTTTCATTTCAGAAAGGAAATATTTTATTCAGCAACTTCTGTATATAAAGAAAACACTACAAGAAAAGCAAATCTGTGCAGCACCTGTGGCCATTTTATAAAGAACCTTGTCGAGTCCAAATGGGGAGGAATAAATGGATAAATTAAAAATCTGTTTCATCTGTTAATTATGAAATAATTATGAAAGCATTAAATTAAGTGTTAGAACTGTGTTGTAGGATTTTTTAGGCAATATAGGCTTTGAGAAGTCTTTGCCTAATGAAGATTTTATTAAGAAAAAATTTGTTAATGACATTAGTCTTTGTAAGTCAGCTGTTTAAAAAAGCTCTTTTCTCTGTGATGAATAGCATGGGGCTTGTAAAATATTTCCAAAAGTTCAGTTTATTTGTGGGATATTATATTTGTGACACAAGTGTTCTCTTATAAAGATTTTTTATGATTTATATCAGGGTATTTTTCCTTATACTCTGTTTCTTGCAGATAAATTTTCTTGCTTACACAAAGTGAACAGAATCTCAGAGCCAAAACATGATTTCTGCTGTTTTACATAGGATGGTATGTCTCTAAAACATTGATTGTTCTGTTTCTGTCTATACAAAATATACTTAATTAGCTGAATTTTCTCTTCTTCCTTCATGTAGAAGGCCATGCTACAGTTAAAAAGGCACCAATTTTTACTTTTTCCCATTATATTGTAATTTTCAGAAGAGTATAAGGGCAATGATAAATAGTATATCTTGAAAATATTAATTGCACACAGTTCTTCTAATAAAAAAATATACATCTTAGAAATATTTTTAGTTCTATGCAATTCCTCTAAAACTATATATAACTCTCACATTTTAATCTGGTGATCAGAAGACACCTGATGTAGTACTTGGGCACCAAGTCCCCTCTTGGGATCCTGTAACATCTTCATGAACTTCTGAGGACAAAAGTGAGCATTCTCCACTGATGCCATTTAGGTTTTGCATTTTTTTTTAATGTGTTCTCTGTAGTCTTCTATCATATACTTGTAGCTCTTTAGCCTATGGTATTAGTGGCTAGTTTTCACAATACTTCACCTTGGCCTTTCCCTAAGCAGAAAAACAAAATAAATTCCAGAGCTCCAAGCCCTGGGAGGTACCAGGCCCTTGGTTCTTCTGGGAACCAAGGCTGAGAACAGCTCTTGGAGATACATTCTCATGGACAAAGCACAACTAGTGCTGAAGGGAGTCTCCAGAGAAGGGGCTTGGCCTGGGGGAAAATGGCATCACCACTTGTTCTCCTAATTGGTACTTTTTATCAATGATACTAATTAGATCCTCTTTTATAGATCCTCTTTTATATTACCTCCTTACTGAAATTATCTTGAGTTTCATTTCTGGGCTGGGCAAAAGGCAACACAACCAGACATGAAGAAAGAGATGTCCGTATGTGTTAGCTGATCCTCTTCATTTTGGCTGGAGTCTGGGCTTCACCATTTCCTGTATCACTTACAAGGTAGAAAAAAACCACAAAACACAAAAAAATAGTAAGATTTCTGCCAAATACTTTTCAGACCAGAAGGGAGCACAGTGGAAATGTTTTCCTGAGAGAGTGCAGGTGTGTTATACTCAGCGTTTTCAGTATTCGGTGTTATACTGAGTATTTCTCTTTGTCTGTAGTCAAGCTGGGACTCCCTGAGGAAAGAGGGGAGGAAAGCTCATCAGGGGCTTGGTGTGGGTTATCTGGAACAAGTACTCTTTTTGTGCTTCCCTCTCATGTTGCCTTCTCTCTCTATGAAAAAAACCCCATCACAGGTGTCCTGCTGGCTGGGGTTCTTTTGAAAGGAACAGCACACTGCTTGCCTTAATATGCCTCATGTCATGTACTGACTGTGCTGAAGGAGGGCCTTCTGGAAAGCAGAAACAATCAGAAAGCAAAACTTGTCACTGCTTTTACTCAAGAGAGAAATAAGGAAGTTTCTAGAGAACATGCAGGTTTGTATCAGGCAATCAGAATTTTTTTTGTTTTTTTGCATAAACCTACCCATATACAGATGGAATCTGTCAGCTTTGTTCTGTATAAATGAGCTCCCTATGGCTTTGCAATTTTTTTCTAGTTATCTAACAACTAAGGAAAACACAGTGGAGAAAGGTGAGAGCCTGGAAAACCTTGTGAAGACTTAATTGTTCTACACTCTCCCTTCCCTTCTGGACCCTCGTCCTCCTTTGTGACTGCAGGAACAAGGGGAAACTGCATTGCTCTTGCTTGGGTGGGGGAAACACATGGGGGTCAGTCTTTGCAAGACTTCCAGGCCACCAAGCAAAGTGCTCTGAAATCCTCCTCAAAACCAACCAAATGAGGAAAGAAATAGACTACAACCACAAAAAAGATATCCCTTCAATGATTTGCTTTTAAAAAATGTTTGCTGCTGGAGTGCAGCTTTATAAGGTGGGTACCTGCTTGATGACGCTGCCCTGCTCCTGCTCTATATGCTCCATTGCTTCACTCATGAAAAACTGACATTTACAACGTAATTATTTTAAATTATTTGGGTTCTTTTATGTCTTAATGTGAACATTTTCAAAAGACATTTTTTCATTAAAATATATAAAGCAAATAAATGCAATATATTTTGGGCATTAGATCAGAAGACTTTGGTTAGGTCTTTTTTTCCATGTCACCTCCTAAGGGAAGTACCCATTAAATTGCATAGTTTGCATGGCAAAATAAGTACAGCTATTCATCAACAGTGCTTCTCAGAAAAAGCTTGTTTTTCTAGTGGCACACACAATCTTCTGCTGGATGGAGCTCTGAAAGCAATCTAGATGTTTCTCCATTAAATAATTGTGAACACAAAGGATATTTTTCTATTGCCCTTGAAAAAGCTCCCTGAATGAGCTCCTGAGGAATTTGGGCTGAAGATTGCTTTCAGATTGTAGCAGATTGGTGTGTTTCTGAAGAACTGTGTGTGTGTGCCTGCATTGTGTGTATGTATGTGTGTGTGCAAACATAGATACAAAAAATCCTCATGGTCAAACATCAGTCAGAGAGAATACAATTTTGGCTTAGATTGTCAAAGAGGAAATTAAATGCTTCAAAGGATTATTAGGACATTCTAAAAATTGGAACATTCAAACAAGAATAGGAAAAACATGAAGCAGGACAAGGAGATGAAAGAGAAAGGCAAGCATGTAAAACTAAACCCAACAGATAAGCGTCCTGCTTTCAGACTTTCAGTAAACTTTCACTGACTGGCAAATTTGGTCTTGACTGGCTGCCAAATATGACCATTTTAAGACGTGCAAGACTTTATAACCCAAGAAACCTCAGATTAATTGTTTAGCACTTTTCTCAAGTTCTCCCCTCCTCCTTCTAGTGCTAGCCTTAATATGTTTCTTGTGTATGGACATTTTTCTCCTATGCAGTCCTAATTTTCATAATAGAGGGATTTGATTTAAAACCCACAGCTGTGTTAGGGAAGAGCTAGAAGCTGCAGCTTCTGGGAAAGGAGAGTAGGAGCACTCTGCCCCCCAGGGACAAGCAGGGTCAGTTTGTTTTTTCCTGGCTGCTACAGATCAGTTTTTGTTTTGTTAGCAAGGAGATGATATATGTGACCTTCCCCCCTCCTTTCTTTTAAACGGTGGTGAAGGTAACCTGGATTTCTTTAAGATCTCTAAAGGATCTTCAGCAGATCCTGTATCCTTAAAAGTGACTCTAAAAGTTACTCTAGAACCTCTGGAATGACACGTTTCAGCAAGCACAGACAAGACTGAGTATGCTCTTAAAAAACAGCAGGTAGCTGATAAGAAAGTCAAGTCTTTGCTCTTCAACTGGGTTTACGCTTGCCTAGGTAAAGTCCTGGCCTGCCAGAAAATGCTCAGAAGACAAAAACTGCTGGGTCCTAGAGACTTTGAAACAAGGCTCTGGATTTTTTTTTCTTGGGTGGCCGGGTATGGTTGTTCAGACCTTTTTTCTTACCTGCTAGCACTCCTTTGAGAATGGTGTATGATTTTAGCTTATGCTTCTGCTAAACAGCCCTCAGTGGTCCAATTTATAAGGTAGGCCTGGAGAGACCTTTGAGTCAAATCCCATTATAATTAACTGGAGTGACTCTTGACTTTCATCTTAGCAGCCATATCTTTTGAATGAGTTCCAAACATCTTCCCAAAATAGCTGCATACAGTATACTTCAGATTCTTCAGAACATTACTGCACACAGGTTCATGTTATTGTTCTTAGTTTAGCATGTTTTTCATACCTTTTAGTAGCTGGTTAAACTGTTTTTCTTGGAAGCTGGTTATCTAGGAAACATTTATGTGAGTGGTTCATTCTAAAAGAGAACCTATATGTTTGTAAATATAATACTTCACGTATTTTTCTGGATGACTTAATAAAAAGTTAGCCTTGAAGTTACTGATACATTGTTTATATCAACTATTTTGTTTGTTTTCTATTCATGGTTCTTAAAACACCTTGTTTTTATGATTTTTGCAATTTCATTTTCTCAAGCTTGAAAACAACTGAAACAGATCATGCAGTGCACTTACAGCTACTAGCCTTTCTTGAAGGTAGATATAGCTCCAGCTCCTCCTTCTCAAATGGGAATTTCTTCATTTGCAAATAGCAAGTGTACTTGGGAATAAAAGGCTCCAGACAATTTCCCAAGACATTTCTGGTTTTGCACTCTTTTGCTTGAAAGACAAGGAGACTGCAACCAAACAACATTTAGACCCTGTCCTCAGTCATTTTAGAAAAGTAAGCTATTCGAGCCATTCAGGTTTTTTTTATCTGTTTCTATCATAAAGAAGGCTTTTTATTTGCCATGGATTTTATGAGGAATTACTCCCTTCATCCAATGTGTTGTGCCCAGTGTGGTAAATGAACTCTTGAATGCTGAGTTTTTCCATCACAGGTACCCCTTTTCTCCTTTTCTCTTGTGCTACCACCACACTTTCCTTGTAACTGAGTCAGTGTTGTCAGCAGCAGCTGTGCCAGATGACTGAGACCATAGGGTACATTTTTACTACATGAAGCAGATGCTCTCCTTTATTTAACATTGATTAAAAATCAATCTGTCTTCTAAGTCTTCCCATCTGCAAAACACAGAGGGTCAGGAAGTGCGGCTGGGATTTTGATTAAGTACATGTTTTCCTCTCCTCCTCTTTTAAAGGTATGAATGAAACATGAGGAAAATGACACCAAAACTTCCGTGGTGTGTGAAGATTTTAAAATACTCAGCCAACTTTTTTCTTTCTTTTTTTCTTCTCCAGCCATAGTAGATTATTTCTTACATCTGGGTTTCAGTAGAAACAGGAAGCTGATGAGTCAAATGTCCATAGGGATTGCCCTTATGGGTATTTCAAAGCTGTTGGCAAGAATGAGGTAAATCACCTCAAAACCTCAGCTTTTGAGGTTTGGTGAAGAATGCACTGCTGCAAAAGCTTCAGAGACCTTGGGAGGAAGTCCCCTGGCAGGGAGATGGTCATTGAAATAATCATTTGATCTGTAGTCACAGTTGCTTGAAGTCTACTGTAACTGCAATTATCAGTCCTTAACCACGTCCATTTTACAGAAAATATCCACCTCCTGCAGTGATTTCATTAATGGCTTGGAAAAATATTGTGGAGAGCATAATTTATCTTCCAAGGTCATCATAATTTTGAGAGAATTATTCTTATTTTCCTGAAAGGAAGGAGACACTTTTAAGATGTAGTGCAATTTCGGTGGTGCTGTATGTGCTGATCTAGCTATTGACAGTATTTGAAGGAATTTTGCTACATTTTCCTGGGTGAGTTCTAGCCTGGCTGAAGGATGGGAAACTGCATGAAATAAACTGGGATTTTATTACAGGCAGCCCAGGAAAGGTAAAACCTTAAAACCCAGTTGCAAATGCATTTCCTATGGGCAGTTCTCATACTCCATGCAACCAGTCCTATGCATGTATTATACCATGATTAAAAGTCAATTAAAAACAGCTTTCCCAGCGGTTTACTTGACACTTGCACTATAAAAACAGGAAATTCAATTGCAAAATGAAGGATACTCAGTACAAAAGTTAACACAAACTAACTAATTTATTTTAAAAACTGTCATGAATAGAATTGGGGTATTTTACAGTAAAAATCATCTATTTATGACTCATAGTTAAATTCTGTATCTAAATAACAGGTAAAATAGTAACAAAGCTTAAGGCAGTAAGCTTAGTTTGAGTTGTTTTATTTTTGGAGAGCCTAGGAAAGGAAATTTTATATGAGCTATTGCAACAAAACCAATATTCAATAGAAAAAAAAAAGAAGAGTAGAATAATCCACTTGTACCATCAGAGATGATAAAAGTTTGGAGATTCATTGTTTTATCTATGGGCTTGGTAAAATACACCTTGAAAACCTCAAATCCCAGGTCTGACACACGAAGTTCTAGGATCAGCACATGAAAATAATGAACTGTATGTCTTCATCTTTCTTTCCCTTTCTCCAACAAATGTAGGGAAGCTGGAAGTCTGGGTAAATAAGAGTCAGACGTATCAATTAATTTAGGAGGAAGCTGTTTGCAATTAAAATATGAAAAATCCCAAATGGTAGATGTTTTTGTGTTTAGCTAAAAACAGAACAAAGATGGAAACCCAGCTTGATTTGTCTTTTATTTTTTTTAATTTAAACTAACCTTTTTTTAAGGTATTTGAGTAATGTCTAATTTTTTACTATTATTTGAGCTTTTTGGTTTTTTTCTCTCTTGTACAATGGCATTATAAATTATGTGAAAATACTCCTTTTTTAAAACTGTAATATGATGTAAAATTATGAAAATATATTATACAGTTCAAATAAAAGAACCAAGCATGAAATCAGTGGAGAACCTGTCCACAGACATGTTTTCCCATATGAATGCAACAGATAAAAAATGTAATAAATTCATTCATCTACACCCACTTTAAATATCTGAGCTGATCAGCAGTTTCACTGATGTGCGGCCAGACTTTGAAGTCTATCTTAGCTCTCTGGAATTCAACCAGCCACTTTCCAGACCATATAATGCATTCCAGATCTTTCCACATTATGTATTCCAGATGGCCATATTCTTTGTGCATTTTGCCTTTCTTATTTAGGTTACTGGGGTGATTTGGGAATAAAACATGCATGCTACAAAGTGACAACTGACATATCCTTATGCTATCATGCTGCTTAGATACTGATGATGGACTTTAATGAAGTTTGGGGTTGTTGTTTTTTCTCCCCTCCTTCAATCACTTTTATGCCCCTGGATAATGAGAAACTGAATGTGGCAGATTCTTCATGCATCATACGTAAGATTTGAGTTTCAGAGGTGCAAGCACCCACAACTCTGCATGAAATTAATTGTAGCTGGAAGACTTAGCAGCGTTTGTAGGTCAAGCCGCTGGTGAATGCAAGTTTCTCGTAGAATTTCCACAGTAAGAAAAGCAGCCCATAAATTGAATTAGCTGAGGCCACCAAGCTTACTTTAGGGACCAGATTATCTATATCATTGCAATCTTCTGCCCAAGGTTGAATTCAATCATTCTCACAGGCATCAGCAAGATCTTATCCACTGCCACCCAGAAAATAGCAGATAAGCAGCCAAGTAATATAAGGATCTTGTTCTCCTGAAAGGATCTGAGAACACTGTATGCCTTGGGATATGTATCTATGTCATTTGTCACTCAGACCTCTAGATGGATCTTCATCTTCCACTTCATATTGTCCATCTTACTACACAGATCTGGAACAAAGCCTTGGGTTTCCTAAGGCTGGGTTACTCTCATCTCCCACCCTCACTTTGCACTCATCTCTCATTCCTTCCTTGATTCTGACAAGTCTGGAGAAGTTGAAATGCATTTGAAAAAAATATAACTCCAGAAATCACTACTTGTTCCATGCTTTACTATACAACAGTAAATAGGAAAAAAGAAAAAAAAGGCACAGACAACTATGAAAGCCTTAAAGTTACACAGATCTGAAATCTACAAACACTTAAGTACAAGCACAGAAAAAACTGCTGAATGTTGGCAAAATCAGGGATTATAAGAAAAAAAATGTGGAATACCATCTAAAACATAATGCCACAAGACTTTTTCAGTAAGGAGATGAAAATTTCATCACCATGGACAACTTCTGTGCTTTCCATGCAATGCCTCACACAATAATCTCTCTGTAAAAAAAAATATATATATTTCTGCTGTAAGAGCTAGATAATTGAAATAGCTTTTTTCATATTGGCATTCAGTTAATGCCATCTGGAAACACAGATGTGGCTGGAAAAAACTGTTGTGTTTTTTTTTTTTCCAAAGGATAATAATTCTTTGTGCCACCTACTATGTCCACCAAAACTTGTATCAGCACTGAAGAAGTACAGTGTGCAAACTTGAAATGGGACATAGGGTGAGAGCAGATTTGTCAGGAATACCAGAACCCATGCTGTTTTCTCTTTTGCACAGTTTTAACTGTTTACTTTGAAATATGCCTTCTTCCTTCAAAAATTTCATTACTGTCCCCTACCCTACAAAAAATGATGGCCTTTTAGTCTTTAAACCGATGAAAACTGAGCTTCCAAATTATTACATTCCTGGCACAGCAAAAGTCATTTAGGTTGTAAAAACAAAAGTAATGGAAAACAAACTCACCCACATATAACACCCCAGTGAAATCTCTGGTTCCCCCTGGCCTGTGGCTATTGTCCAGCCCCCAAAATGACACTGTCTCATACAGGTTTTTTGTGACTATGGCCTGATGGTCTTTACTGAGATGGGAGAAGCGCATTACCTCCAACCATGATTTTCTGTCTCCTGCTGGAGACATTTCCCAGCACTACCTCAGATGCCTAGTGGCTCCTCTCTTGTCCACCTGGTGTTACTGTGAGCCCCACTAGGGCTCCAGTTTCCAGGACAATTCTGTGGTAAAATGCTGGCATCACAAGGGTTACTGGATGTCCCCCAGAAGTAATGAGACTATTGCTCAACTATTTATCCTACGGTTTTCCCAAGTGTCCAGGCACTCTTCTATACCCTCTAAAAATTTTTTTTTCAGCTCTCTATGTGCTCCACTGGTACATACCAGAGGACAGAGATGCTACAGCTTTATTTGTAGAGGGGTAGCATGGCTAGAAAATGAAATGACAATCAAATTTCACCCCAGACACTGTCTTTTGTGCACAAATGTTGCACAATTGTTCCCTTAGCTGTTGTATTTGCAAATAAGTTCTTCTGTATTTATTCATGTTCCTTCTGTAGCTCTTTTTATTTTCACTGTATGCACAAGGAGCACTTTAAACCAGAGCAAATTAGGAACTCTCTGAATGTGGTAAAAAACAAAGCCCTTCCCAGTACATTTCAGTGGTTGGTGGGGTTTTTGCTGACACCTGTGACTGACCAGCTGCTAGCAAGGAAGAAATCATGAAGCTAAAGAGTGCTTATTCCATCTTCTTTGACAAATCTATGCACTCAGAATAGCAAAGTTTGGCCCCCAAAGACCATCTTTTGTTTTCTGTGTTTGCTTATCAAACAAGAAATAAGGCTGTTTTCATAATGTGCCACAAGGCAAACCATCAAATGAAAGTACACGCTCCTAATTTAAAAGGGGAAGTTATCGCATAAATCTCAAAAAATCTTCTTGTTCCCTTGTTGGGGTTAATGTTAATTTTTAATTTAATTCTGGAGGGATGTGGCTCTTCAGCATTGCTCTAAGTCGCTGTTTCTCAGTTTAGTGTTTTGGGAATGAAAGAAAATTCTTCAGTAAACTTTCGTATTCCTACAAACTGCCTCTTATCCCTACTATTTTGAAAGGTATTGAGAGGTGGGCACCTAGCTTAGCTCCTGCAGTTCTTACACTGCTCATACTCCTATTTTTAATATCATTATGTCCCAAGGTGTTTCAACACACAATTGCAAACAGAATGGAGATCCTTACATCTGCCCTGAGTTTCTTTTTTCAGCCTAATGCAGCTGCCACTGTCCCATACACAGGTCCCAGCTGAAGTAGAGAAGTGGGCAGGATCCACTGTTTCACACAGACATAGCATGTAAGCAAAAAAAAAAAAACCACACCAAAAAACATAAAACAAAACCCACAAACAAACAACAACAACAAAAAAAAAAAAAAACCCAAAAAAAACCCACCCTAATACAAGTTACTTTAGTTTGATTTGCTTATTTTTGAATTACTACCATCAGAATAGCCAAGTTGAGGATATATTCAGAGCTCTGAGTAATGAGGCACAATGATTCAATGATTGACAGGGTCATGTCTCTCCCTGTGTGTAGCTGATTGAGCCAAAACCAGTTAGCTGACCAAAACCATCAGCTCCTGCACCCTCACCTGGCCTGTGAGTGCTGTCTTCAATCCAGGCAAGTGTTCCTCTGAAACACAACATAAAGAAAAATTTCTCTGGGTCATGTAAGAAACTTCTCTTGCAAGCAAAACAAATACAAGCCTCTTTCTTCCATCTTGTAGCACTGTCTCTTTAAATAATGCATTTCTTTAGTAGCTGGAGTGACCTTCAATGCTGAAACATCAGCTGCTTTTGGAAAAGAGTTTTATATATAGTGCTCTGCGTCAGAAAGGATTGAATTCCCCTTCCTTGTGGACATCACTTCCATATCATTCCACTTATTCCAAGACAGTGTAAACTGTGATGGGACAAGGTACTCTGTTTAAATTATGTTGACCTTATAGTGTCTTATAATATTTATCCTTCAGCTGCACTTTACCTACAGTTGTCCAGCCATCTAAAGCTGGGAAATCAAGTCTGCCACAGTATTAAGGGCCATTTACCAGTTACTAGGGTCTGATTTCAATCCTAGTTAAATATCTTCCAAACTTTCCATGTCATTCCAGTGAAAACAGAATAAGTTGCATGGCAACAAAATGTGATTTTTATATAGTTGGTATTTTGTATACTGCTTATCCTGAAAGGCATCAAGGAGAAACCATGCTAAAACTGAGAGTTTATACATTTATTTAAAATCTGTGGCAAGGTCTTTGATTTGCTGTTGGCAAAGTTTCCAGGATCCCAAAAAGTACACAGAGGTAGGACTTATGACATGCACCCATTGCACAGAATTAATGAAATTAACCTTTGCTCAGTTGCCTTGAGAATGCCTGAGGGTATGCTCCTCTGAACTGTTTTTATACAGAAAATCTCACATGTTATCCATCATTTTGAAAAATGTATTTTTCAAAAAAGGCATCTCTGCTAGAAACAACACCAAGATTTTGCCATCACTTTTCTCGAACCATAAACTTTAGGCAAGAAGTATTTTACGAAGGGCCTGTACAAGTGTATGTCCCTTCTCCTATGCACCTACACCCTTGTCACAGACCTTCAGCTCTCCAAACCCTTAGCCCTGTGTTTGACACTAGCAACTGTATAATAGTTCAGCATCTTCTGTGTCTCTCTGGGGTATCTGTAGATCCCTGGTTTTCCACCTAGAGAGCAGGGGAGCTGCATAGGCAGTCTGTGGATGCAGGGCTAGGGATGAGATGTAGATGTGACCTCAGGCGTGCGCCACAGCAGATCTGTGAACCTCAGAGTCTCCTCCAGCACTGGCTGCAAACGTGTAGGTAGGTAAGAGTTTTCTTAATTCAAGTGTCCTTGCTTGGACACTTCCATTATTACTGATTGGCTTGCTGCTGCTTAATAATGAATTAGCCCACATGGTCACACTGACATATGCATGCCCTCAGCAAGCCCACAGCCCTGCTGACTGGACTTTCAGAGGTACCCTAATGCTCACGAGAAGGCACGTTGCTCCAGACAGTATTGTCTCTAGAAATTCCACTTTGAGATTAGAACACAGGCCTGGTCCAAGGGTAGTTTGCTTTGCTGTTTAGGAGCAGAAGCATTGCCATAAACATGAAGAAGGGGAGAAGGCACAGTGCTAAACATAAACCATTCCAGTTATTGCAGACCATGCTGCAGTAATCCAATCTGTTAGGAAAAGAAAATGGGGGGGCGGGAGGGTGGTGGGATAAATGGGTGTGACAAATGTTTACATACCAGAGCTAGAATACAGGACCTCTAAAATGCATATGGAGCTAAGTGATCAGAAATCTGGTCTTACATGTATGTCAGTCAGTTCAAGAGCCAGGGATCCAGTATAAGAGGGAAATTACTAACCAGTTCTCTCCAGTCAAAGACTGCTTTAAATTATTAACACCTTATTGCCAACATAAGGATGCCAGTCACAACTGGGCATAGTCAAAACTGTGTGAACAGCAAATTTTGAACACCACCAAATATTTTTCTTTCGGTATCACAGTCTCCCTAATGACACTACTCAAATTTCAAATCCATGTATGTCAAAAAATGTATATGTCTTAGAAAAAGCAGAACCCATATCTTATTTATATATTCTTTTCTGAATCCTGTGTCCATGATAAGTAAGGATTGAAGATTGTCAGACGTCTAGAGATGGGCAATATTAGCAAGCTTTTTTTTTCCCTATTGCAGTAAGAGGTTGAAAGGTTGCAATAACTCTCTCTAAAACCAGGGGGGGAAAAGCTGAATATTTAATATCCAAGATTAAAGAATGAATTAGCTGAATTCAATGTGTTTACTATCAGGAGATATGTAGAGGTACAATGACAATGATGACACTGTATTAACACAAAGGGTATATTTGGGGTATGACCAAAGCCATATCTCCATAGGAGCAGAACAACACTTCTCCTTCAGAGACACTGCATAAACAAGAATACTTGTCACAATTTTGAAAAGGGAAGGAATTCCAGGAAAAAGGATTAATTTCCACCTATGCCCTAGAGAGCTCTAGCTTCTGCTATTGATTTTTATGTTACAGCCTGTGTTACAGATGAAACATTTCAAGGATTCTCCTAAATGCTGGGAACATATGTACAGCTTCAGGACAGTTTTCAAAAGATAAATCCACAAGGGAAGGTCCTATTTTGGAGGAGAGTTTGTGAGTCTGGACACTTTGGAGCCATTTCTCTTTTTCTTTCCCAGCATCACCAAGGGGTAAGACAGGCTATATCCCTGCCTTGTCTTTTTGGTGTTAACATATATATTACAGATATTGCACAGAAATTTCTCCTGTTCTCGTTCAAGGCCTTGCTGGTCCTACCTGCCATCTCACCCTCCTCTGGCAGCAAGTTCCAGCAGTTCACTGTGCACTCTGTAAATGGATACCTTTTCAGCTGACATAAGGTGATCCATGAATGACAAGGAGTGTCCTCTAGCTCTAGCAACGTGCTGAGGATCCTGGACAGAATCCTCACATCCAAGTTATTCACTACCTTTATGATTTTGTAGATGTGTCATATCATACCCCAGCTCTCTTCTTTCTGCACCAGTCACAGCCCTTCTAGCCCTTCTGCTAAGACTACTGCTCAGCCAACCTAAGCATTTTGCTTTCCCTCATGTGTGCTTTCCAAACACATCACACCCCTCTCATGCTTCAGAGACAGGCTCTGCATGCAGCACTACAGGGTTTTATTAGGTGGCAAAACAACATCCTCTGCCATTAGGATCCCCTTCCTGTTGATGCCAAATATATTTTTGAATTTTTTTAGGTAGGTGAACGGAAGTAGAGGAGGGATCAAAGTTGTATCCAGAGACCTGAGGGCTTTGGCTGCAGAGAAGTAGCGGAGAGGGTGTTCAGAAATGGAGCAGAGAGTTGATGAGAGCCATGGTTGGTGTGTCTGAGGACATAAATAAATAGTGGTGCTTGTGTATGATGAAGTAACAGCCTCGAGGGAGAGAAGAAATCAATATCAGCTTTTGTTCTGCATCCTTGTAGCCCAAAAGCTGGTAAATAATTGCTTTGCAGTCTCTTCTGGAGAGGAACAGTGGCCTGGACAAAGGGATGCTGCTCAATAGCCCTGTTTTTCTGTGGATGACATTTATTAGCTTCAGACTGAAATGTTTTAAGGTGAAAATTAGAAAAGAAAAATAGATGCCTCGATCTTTAAACTTGGATTTGGTTTTATTTTCCTTCATCAGTGAGACAACACATGTTTTCCAGCACATCACTCAGATAGCTGGCCAGCTGGCTCACTTGCTTAGGGTGAGTTTTCAGTGCCTGGAAATGTCCTGATGCATGGCTTGTTAGTGGTCAGAGATCAGGGACTTGGTGTTCATGCTGTGAGAGCACCCACAATCAGATTTCCTGGCTCTCTGGAAGAGCCACAGTCACCACTTCTCCATGCCTCCTAGATGGTATGGCATGAAAACAGAAAACCCCTGAGCTCCCACTCAAACCCCTGAGGTGCACTTCTTGCAAAGGCAGATTTTTCATTACAAAACCATATATCCCATATAACAGCAAAACACTTTTAGCAGAACTACTGAAATGCTGTTTGCAATAGTATTTCCTTCAGGAATGTCCTTTTTCCTTTAATTTCTTCATGAGCCCCAAGAAATCAGTGGGATTCAGTTACAATCTGCTGTGGACCTAACAGTGTTTGTTAAATCTTGTACATGAAGTGCAACTCATATTCTCATTTATCTTTCACATATTTTTTAAATCTGTTTCTCACCAAAAAAAGTCCATTACAGGTGGACTTCAGGAAGGGCAGCTACTAATCTGACATGATTCATGCAGTGAAGACCTGACACCTCCAGCCATTCTTTTCAAGTGCTGTTGGCACTAGTTAATATTTTCCACCTTTACTTTAGGTAATTTTGTAGTTTTCTATAGACAAGAAAAACATTTCAATGACACCCACAGCTCCAAACCACTACTTAGCACATAATGAACTAATTTAAACCAAGTCAATTTGATTCCAACTTTCTGCCATGTGAAACAGATGCTTTTTGCCAGGGCCAAAAAGCTGTACATAAAGAACAGTAGCATGTGAGCACATTCCTTACTCTAGGTGTAAATCAAGCCTACATAGTACTATATTTCAAACAACATTTAGTATAAAATAAGAAAATATATGAAATTACAGGCTTAACCTCTCTGTGTTTGCCATTTCATTCCATATCACTTCCCAGATGCAAAACTTTGCTTTTTGTAAAATTTAGTTTGCTTGTTTGTTTTGGTGATGAAAAGAAGATTCAGTCATAGTAGCTGCTTATTTTGTTTGCAGTGAAAGTGTAATTTTGTGCTAAAATATTTGTAACAATCTGATGAAACTATCAATCTCCCAAAGACTAGGCTGTTGAAATTTAACCTTTAGCATAAACTACTGAGTCAAAATAGCACCTTTTATTTTACCTCAGTGCATCTTCCTCTGAAGCATCATAAACTGAGGCAATAATGACTGCAGCATGTAAGACAACCTGTCTTATTCTCTGGGACCTACAAAAGCTGTTAAATCCTCTGAGCAATATATAGATTAATGTATTTGCATTTCAAGCTTTTGTATACTTTTTATCACGACACAACATCAAAGGCAGGGTTTAGTTCTCCTAACAAAGTCAGAATACACAATAGTTACTCTCTAATGCTGCCACGTGTGGCTAACAATAGGACTGTAATAACAAGGTCCTAATTTAAAAGTCAAGGCTCCATGTCGTTAAGTCATGGATTACACAGAACACTCTCTAACACAACTGCATGGCTTAGCAAAAAGCAAGTGCTAGCTTAGGAGAACATTTGGCACTTTCAAGTCATTGATGATGGACAAGGGTGCTCTCTTTGCTGTGCTTTTGGGAAGGAGATATACATATCTCTTCAACTACTAGGGGAGATTGGGCTGTATCCTAACAAAACCTTTGCTAAAAGAAAAAAATATTTTGGTTCCCAGGAGGTAAATGAGATAACTGGCTGCTGGGCACGTTCTGTATAAGCAAGTACAGCAGAAAAGTCTGTCAACAGTTTGAGGATAGTTGAGAAGTGATTGCCTAAAGTGAAGAGATGGTGGAATTTTCTATATAGTGTTTTTGTATTTTTTATTTATCCACTGACAGGTTCACTTGCTTTTATTGCCCAGTTGTTATCTTTAAGCTGTTACTGAGTGCAGTCTGTAAGTGAATTCATAGCCAAAAGTGTAGGTAAAGCCACACAGACCCAGAGCAAAAGACTGATGAGGTGGTAGGAGCTGAGCACACCTGTCATGACACAAGGTCATTGAGACATAGGGAACAAATAAAGAATCTTCCTAGTAAAAAATATAGCATATTTAAATACAGTCATATCAAGAATGATCTACAATCATCCTGTGTGGATGTTCACAATGTTAACTCTCGACACCGTGATGGACAGAAGTGCAGAAAATCACACATTGACAGGTAAAACCTAATGAGTGAGCCTGACATCTGTGTATCTAGTAACTGAGCAACTTCTAGAGCACAACATGGGCGGTACTGTAGAGATGAAATTCACCACAGATGTGTTTCAGGAGTTTTGTTTCAGAGTAGCGCTGATCTGGTTTGTGCTACGTGTCCATCAGCAATGGGAATACAGTCAGCAGGCTGCTAAGTGATGTTCTGTGGTTTAGTTTAACCATAAGGGAATGTATTTTTTGTGCCCTGAGACCAGTCAGTGATCCGAAACTCCATGTGTTGAACTGATTGGGAAACTTCCTCAAAGGCACTCTCTTAACTAGACCAAGCAATGAATGTTACCTGGTAGAACCAGAGAGCAGCTCCTTCTGTGGGCCAGAAGTTCATGTTGCTGCAAATGAGAAACAATGAGAATAATGAGAGCTGATGAGCTGCACACCATTTCAGGAGACTGATGATCTCCTCACTGCTCTGGTTCCATGATAATGTAATTCTAGTGACAGATACTGATGAACCCAGAAATCATACATCAGCATATGCTTAGTATGTACTGCATATGTTAATTAAAGTAATACTATTTAACATGGATTTTGTTACTCTGATGGAAATTGTTTCCCAAAACATCTTTGTACCTGTATAGAAGTCCAGGTCAGAGAGGCGACTGAAGAAGGGAAATCAGGCACACTTGTTATTTGTGGAACAACTAACAGGTGTTGAGGGCAGTCATTTCACTACAGTTAACACCACCTGTGCTAGACTTCAAACTCTTCCAAAGACTGAAAAACCATTTGGTGTGTAAGGAATGCAGGAAAGGGTGGAGCTATGGGCAGAATAATCAGCATGGTTGGGACCTATGGCTAGCGTGCATGTGACTGAACTGTCCATTGGACATGCTCTTCCCAGCTCTGTGATCAGCAGAAGACACAGCCATCCAGCCAGACTGGCTAAGTGGGTATTGCACATTCCTCAGCACACTCGGGGAGCTTGCCGAAAACCAGGATGTCTTGGGCTTTTTTCAGCATTCCAAATGAAACAACGAAGGTAATTATTTCTTTGCTTTTTAAAATGATACTGGATTTGTATCTAATTACGAGAAGTACCTGGAGGGTTTCCCATGGTTGTTTCAGAGTTTTTTTTGGTCCTTCAAAAGTCTTTCAGCACAACACCATTGTTGCAATACTTCCCTGAGGGATCAGCCTTGGAATCCCATCTCTGGCAAGGGTCCCACAGGCTCTAACAAGTGCTCAACACAAGTCTGTGTTGCTGATTGGGCCCTTGGTGGATAATTAATTTGGAAAAGGGGAATATGTTGTATCTAATGGTCTTTTTGCTGAAAAAAAATGGTCCTGTTTCTTGAAGCTGTTTCTTGTTCCATCTGTATTAAATTCACCTGAGAGACTGCATGTCAAACATTTCACCTGATGTTCTTTTAATTATTACAAACTATAATACATGGTATTTTGATATTTTATGTTACTAAAAAGTATGAAAACTCATAAGAAAATGCTTCATTTCATGAAAAGAATTTTGGTTTTGATTCCACTGATATAAGTCTTCATTTTGCTTAAGTGAAGTAAAAATCTTTTTAAAACACCCACATAACAGGGAATCTGCTCTTTCCCTTTACATTTGTACCCCCTAGACTGACCAAGATCAGTAAGACTGTCTTTAAAAACCTGCAGGTGTGAAAGACTTCATTCTGAGTTCTACCTTTTTCCCAAATATCTGACAGCTGATGATGGATTTGTCACCAGTAGCAGATGATAGAGCACAAGAATTTCAGCAACTGGTCCAACTAACCATGGGATTACAGACTCATTTAAGTTAGAATAGACCTCTGAGATCACTGAGTCCAAAAAACAAAGAAGTGGTGCATCAAAGTTGATCTGATGACTCATCACTTCTGCAGGTGATTCCTCCACAGAAAATAAATGTATTTATTTTTCACTAGTTCATAGGTTTCAGAAGAGAAAGCTTTTTACTGGAATCTTGTAACAGTTTTTCTCATCTGATATTAATGGCTCGCACGCCAGAAAATTCAAATGTTTCTCTTTTTTTTTTTTTTAACCTGAAAGGTCCCTTTTTTTCCCCCAGAAAAGGCTACTGAAATAATCTTTTGCCAATACCTAGTAACACACAGCAGCTGTGCGGCACTGTCAAACAGGAAGAGTCTTACATATGAACTAGAAGTTCAGTAAGCTGGTCTGTCAGGAGAGGCATCAGGAAAGAAGGCTATAAGGACTGAATGCCTCCTTCTGTGGCTCCAGCTCACGGGGGACACTTGCCCCAGGGCAGGCTGCCCTGCTGACACAGGCTGCTGCAGAACCAGCAAGGGCGATGGCACTTGAAGTCTTGCCCCTGGTTGGAGCCTGGACAAGGGTGTGAGATGCAGTGAGGCACTTTGAGATCTCCCAACGGCACATGCAGCCTGCTGCAGTTTTTCTTTTGTTGCTCAAACCTAGCCACTTGGCTGGAAAAGTTTTGATGCAACCTCTCGTTTCAAAGATCAGGATTTTTATCCTATCTCATTGAAAACTATGACCGCAAAAATAGCATAGCATTGCTTCAGCAAACACTAGGGTTCAAAATTTTTTATCTTAGTTTGATATTTTGCTAAGGGATGGGAAAAAAATCAATATTGTTTAGCAGTGATTTCATATAATGAACTATACACACCCATTTTTCTTTCTGGAGTCCAGAAAGATAGAACCAAAGAAAAAATGTTGACTGATAATATGGGGTTAGATATTCTGTCCAAAAGAATTAAACAGTCTTGAACATTTTATCATAGATTTTTAGGAGTCTGCAACTACACCAAAAAAATGACAAAGACAGCAGACATGGAGGGTAAGAAACTGTAGATATCAGAGAACAAACACAGATAAATAAAATAAACCAGTTAAACATCATGAAAGGCCAAGATGAAATTCCAAGAATATAATTCTGACATTGAAGTATTTCCATCTTGAAAATAATGGGCCATCTTTGCTTCTAACTACGTACAAATGCAGGAGTGCAATCTATAAAACATATTATATGTCAGAGTTAGCATTACATAAATCACAACCATCTCACTTCAGTCAGTTTTAAACCACAAAAAAAAAAGCCCTAAGTCTATTTTGAAATATAATACCTTGAACTGAGCCAAGCTTATTGCTAATGCATTTATTAATAATCCTGTCTCCCTGCATATTTGGGAACATTCAGAGCCTCCATATTCCAGCTGGGTTGCTTCACGTGGGCTAGAAATATGTCAGATTGTATAGTCTGTGATTGGATGCAAACCTTTCACATGCATGTTTTCATTTGAACCCAGATAAGGATCGCCCTTTTACAAAAACAAAACGGATGTGATTAGGTACTATATAGCTCTAATTGCTCACCTTGGCTTAGTATTCACTGGAAGCAACAGAAGTGTCACATTAATTTTTGCAGCTGTCTTTGCAACCTTCTACCTGTTTAGTGTATAACTCTGGTGCACTTTTGAATGTCCAGAAACAAAAACGTAGAATACTACCCCCCGCCCCCCAAAAAAATAAAAACAACTCCAAACAAAAAAAAAATTTCAAATTGCAGCTGGCAGCACAAATTCAGAAAGATTTTGTACTTTCCAAGTCAAAGGTGGCACAGTTCAAACAGGCATTGTGGTACAGAAGTCAGAAAATCTTCTCCCTTACAAGAAAGCTATCCACACAAATGTCAAGTGTGTGTGTAGCTAATTCTGCTGTGTTTCAGATCAGAGTGGCTCTCCTCAGTGTGCTTTAGCCTGACAGCACTTGCCAGTTCAGTTTCCTAATGAACCCCTCTATTCAGGGTGGGCACGTGACACTGGCAGAATGTGGCACGTTATTTTTGATTGTGGACAGATTTGTGCACACCTTCCAAGAGGCTTCACTTCAGCTCTGGATGCATCAGGAAAATCATCATGATCACTGTTCACTGATTTTCAGGAAAAGCAATCATGACTCTTCACTGTTCCTTGTTGGTGTCAGCAGAATAAGCAGAAGAAAGAGAAAATTAAGGATGATGCAAATCTAGGATCTTATTTTCCTGTATTTGCTGGTGTGCCTCTGGGACAAACTCATCAGAGATGGACAGGAATAAGGGACCACACCAAGTGTTCTCAAACCCTTTCTTGGTGAGGAGCAAAGAGATGAGTAGAAAGCCTAGGCTCCCCAGCCTCTGGGGATGGTGAAGCCACGCACTACAGGGCTTGCACTTGTCCTTGCTGCTCTGGCTGCCCAGCCCAGGCAGACAAAATCCTTACAGGCAGAATAGGAGCACGGTAAGAGCAGTGTATTTCTTGGCTAGAGCCAAGACATTTCTAGAGTCCACGTGTCTTGGGCAGAGCTGACTGAACTGCCTCTTGATCCCTTTGTCCGTGAGTGGAAGACATTGCTTCAGTCTGTGCTAGTTAAGCTAGACCTGTGCTGAAGGCACCTCCCCTCTTCCCCCATTTCCTAACCAACATTTTGTGAGCATCAGCAGGTATGAATCACTGTGATGTGCCATGCTCAAGACAAAATATAAACTTAAAACCAGCCAAACTCAGGAAAGGGCTTCCTGCAATGCTGTGGGATCCACAGCTCTTCTATGATGTCTTCCTTGTTTTAATACTGCATAGCTCTAATTACATTGCTCTAATTTTCCTTTGAATTTAGCTTCTTTACAGGTCCAGTCTTGGATTCCATCCCAGTTTTGTTTAGCAGCCAAAACTCTTACTTCTGTTGAGGGCTGTTCTGTTTCAGAGAGGACGATATGTTGGACCTTACTGCTTTTACTCCAGTCAAGCATTGTTGATGTTACAAAAGGCTCCCTCAGATCTCTGCTCACGCAACTGGTCTGACACAGGGAATTTTTACTTTTAAACCTTCAGAAAAAACATTCAGCTAATCTTCTGGGCTCTGGTTCAGGAAAGAAACCTCCTAATGTTAAACATATGCCTTGGAATTGTAATTTAAAGCAAGGGATCTGAAATGCATGCTTCTACTAACGACTGCAATTCAATGTTGCCCCAGATAGGGCTGCATTCTGGATTTGGGCATTAATGAGGATGTCCAGGGACAAACAATAGGTGCTTTTTAGATCTTCATTAGCTTTACACCACCTACCATTTGCAGCAGCTTATGTCCAAACACAAGAGCACACCTATAGTGGAACTTAAGCTGTGCTTAAACAGGCAGGAAAGCAGTGTTGACTGAAAGGTAGCCAAAGGTATGGCTGCACCTTGCTGTTTACAGAGAGATTAATAGATTTTGGGCCTTAGTTCTTTAAGATCTTTAGTGCTCTTTTGGGAGACCTAAGTCCTTTCAACATTCACTGCGTTTAAGGGCATTCAGTACGTTGCAGGATAAGTTCCAGCTACACCATTTTGAAAAATCTCTTTGATACTTGGTGGTGATATGTGAACTTTGTAGCATCATTTTTTACTATTTTTACTCATGCATAGGGCACAGCCATTTTAAGCATATTCATATGTCTAAAACTGAGATGAAAACATATATTCTGGCACTAAGAAAACTTTCCAATTATTTCTTTTTCATACATCCAGCTTTGAAGACAGAGTTCTAGAACACATTTTCGGGCTGTGTCTGCAAACAAGTAATGAGGGCAGTGTTTTCTGTGTACTACCTGTAGCAGTGGGCACCTATGTTAGAGAGTTGGAGAGGTCAAATCACGAGCTGGTATCACCTTTCTCAAAGACTGGAGAGGTTTCCCGAGTCCTTTAACTGGAGGCATTTGTCACATGATATCACCAATGGTCTTCCAAGTGTCAGCTGTAACATAACACTTTTCAACTATGACGATAAATTGGCTTAAATTTTGCAGGAAAAAGACACCTGGCTCTGCACCAGGTCTGATAAGCAATAAACAAAACACTACCAAAAGGGGGGAAAATTTTTAAAAAATAGAAGTCAGAAAATAGTTTACAAATCATACGCCCCTGCCCCCCCTCCCTATTAAGGGATTATTTTTTTTTTTCTCTCTCGTTTCCTCATCAGGTGTGCTGATGGAAATCGTGGATACGAAGCTCCGATAATTGTCCCGGATTCCTGAGCCCTCCGTCCTTCAGCGGGTCCAATAATGAACAGAGAGAGAGAGGACTGGATGTGCCTGCCTGCCTGGAATGCAGCCGGAGCTGAAAGCTGACACCAGCTCGCTGGAAAAGGACTTGCGAGCAAAGGCTGTCTCCAAGACAACAGAGTATTTTCCCTGTGATGCATTTACACAGTGGGGTTAAAGTTCTATGAAAGCAACAGCTGTTGTAAAAACATTGTATTAAATATGCTTAGAACTGTAAAACGCGTGCTCCTCATGTTGCACTTTGCTCGAGACAAATGTGGAAACCTGTGGTATGTCTGAGGGAGAGTTCCTGCTCTCTCAGAGGCTGTTTTACAAATGTCATGCTCCATTTTCAACCTTTTCCTGCTGAGATAGCTGCTTCTTCAGACAATTTTTCTCTAAAGTTGACTTTCATGTTAAAAGCTAATGACTAAAGCATGATGGGTCTACTCCTTTTTTTACCCCTTCAGACTCTGCCTTTTGCTTGAAAACTTGGCATCCACTATATGTGTGTACTCTTGTGTTTGGACATAAGCTTTGATGCAAATGAAGCTTGCTTATCCTGGTGCTACCTATGCACGTGGCACAGCTATCATTTTTAGTTCAGACTCATCAATATTGATATTTTTCCATCATGAGAGAGCAATCTCCTGCAATGCTCTCCTGTTACTGACTTCGCTAAACTCTGGGGAGAAACTTTCCATGGGTAAAGCAGATAAAATATTATCAGCTTCAAAAAACAGAGGCTGGCAAAACAACTGAGTGCTTCAGAGCTATTCTTTCCTCTAATTTTGCAATTCTTAGAGGCTCTTTAAGCAGTTACATAGCAGGGCTGTAGGACATCAGTTCCTGTCTTTAAATCCCTGCTGTACTTATAGAAAGTTAGATTTAGGAAACTGATATACTATGACCTGGGTTTATTTATGATTTTCTGTTTCTGTTTCACTGCATTGGGTCCTCCACCCTGGATTATGTCTTTTCACTAGAGATTTTATTTCTTTTTTTTTTTTCTGAGAAAAAAAATAGGTTGGTTTTATTTCTTTTCCAGAGGTACTCAAAATGAATAATGTGAATACTTAGTGAATTTTCAAGCCTACTGGGTCTGAGCCCATTCAGGCAATGTGAACCTGCCCATCCCTAGTAATAATACTAATAGGAAATTACTCTTCTACCCAAATCAAGTTTCAACATCTGCAGATAGCTTGTCCTAATACACTCGGCAATGACGCCAAGAAAAGCTTCTCTATCCTTTACCTAGCAGCTGCCATCGTCACAACAGTCCAGCTGCAACTGAGACAGTTAAACATTTCTGCAAAGCTGTTAGACTGTGTTTCAGCAATCCCAGGAAAGAGAGCATGAGAGGAAGGTGTTTGCATATGTGGAATCACAAATATGCCCAAGAGGGGAGCAGGAAAATATTGCAAATCCCACTCTTCCCCACCTCTTAAAACATATTCAACCAATTAAAATAATCAATGGGAAGATTAATTTTGACCATATGAATGTATGTGTGGGAAAAACTTGATTTTAAATATGTTGTGTTTTGAAAAAGAACTTTCAAACATATGCCTGAACACATACATAGGAGACAGAGAGAGATCTCAATATCTGGGCTTGATTTACTTCCATGTGCTTGAAGGTACCAACTTCACATACATTCTACATAAGCTGGAACCCAGCAAAACAGGAGCTGTGGGCTTTTAGTGCTGCCAGAGTTCTTCTGCATAGGATTATACTGTCGTTCCACTTCATGCTAGAGACTGGATATTGATGTGTTGTTGAATTTCTGTCTGAAAACATAGGACCTATTCATCTCCAGTAGGAAGAGCCTGCCTAAGCTGCTTCAGCAGTTTTGAGGATTTCAGCCTAAATAATTTTAACTGATCAGAAGAGAAAAAGTTATCTTACTTGAGACAGGGTCAAAACGACCGATTTCAGATGAGGCTTTGAATGTTCAGCACTCCTCATGCTTGACTTCTACAGGGGCAAAACCACTGGGGTATTCGAGGAAATCCTCTCAATTATAGAAACAAAACATCCTCATGAGGAAGGGAGGCTCTCAAAATGCTCTTTCAAGAATTCAGCTAGAGGAATCGGGTGGGTTGAATATCTGTTCAGTACCAGCCGGTGTGTGGGAGCAACCTCTTTGAAGCAGCACAAATGACAGCCCCTTCTCCACTTTGATTTGTGCACATTCTGGATTTTGAAAACGTTATCCCAACCACCTCTTCTTGATTCCTCTGTCCCCATGAAATGTGTGGCCATCAGGGAAACATCTTCAGCTTTAATAACCAGAAGGCTGTAGCCAGTGAAGATCATTCTATTTAGTTGAGAACCTTCCCAACGTCAAGTTTTTTTCAAATTCCTTTTTCAATATTTTCTCACAACTCCAGAGCTTGAGGGCCAGATCTTCAAACAGAGCCTGTGACTGACAGTGTCTCAATATGCAAGATGGAAGAGGAAGAGCTTCTGTCCCCAGAGGGAGGCAAAGAATAGAAAACAGTTATAATTAAGGGGTTGAAATAACCCCTGTGCTTAAGACTCTCACTTCTAGGCAGAGCTGTTAGCAATATCATTACAAAATTGTTCTTCAGATGAAGGGTGTGATTTTTGTTGGCTTTGCTTCTGGTTCCAGCAGAAGCCACAGGGAGATTCACCACTGGTTGACAACACATAGCAGTAAGTGTAGTTTAAACTTCACATCATGTGAGTCTATCAGTCAGGGGAGTGAGAGATATGGGCTTTGAAAAATACAGCTATAGAGAAAATACATGCATTTCATTCAAAGGGAAGATTTTAAACAAGCTTATCTATAAAAATAAGTGGCTGATTCCCAACAAAGCTAAAGCCTTAATTCCACGATGAACCCATTATCCCACTCTTGACCAGTACACAATTCTTGGTTCTATATCAGAAAAAGGACATTGTACTTTTCTTAAGCCCCAACCTATATGAAATCCCATTGTTACGGCATTCACGGCAACAATAGCCCTTTGGAGCACTCGAAATGCCTGGCTGTCAATTAGGTTCCTCTAAGGAAGGAACAGGACATTGTTTACATCACAATGCAGCATCAATGAAGGTATATACATTAGCCAGCTGAATGCATTCTGCCTCGTTTCAGTAAGCCCAGTGCAATCAATGCTGACAATGAATATCAAGCAGGTCCCTTGCAACAGACTGTGCAGGTATCAGACTGTGTGTCAGACTGTGCACTGTATCTGGGTGCCCCGTATAAATCAGTAAGTGGTGTGCTCCACAGATTGTTAATGTCTTGGAGGACTTTGCTTCAGGGAAAAGCTGTAGATGGGAGGAGGGGTTCAAAGGTATCTTACAGCCTGGCACTGACCCATTGAAAATAAGGAAGCAGTTTCATACAGCCTCACCATTTGCTTTTGTTATTAGGAAATAAATCAGCCTTTGTTTTTTCTGGACAAAGTGAAGGAATGTCATTATGACTTATAAATTGTGCAGTTACAAAACAATCAGGAAATCTTCCCATTTAAATCTGAATAACTTTAATTGTTGGGAATTTAAACTTTAGTCTATTGAGTGAAACGCATGCTTAAATAGAGCTCTTCATTGAAATTATGTGTTTGAGCTAAAACCTGTATTTAAAATAAAACAACAAACCAAAACCAAGCAACAACTGTGAGGCTGGTAAAAGATTGAACAAATCTTACAGTTGCACCATTTAATGCCTTTTGACTGAAGATGGGACGAAATCACAGCTGACAAAGTGGCAAATTAGTGTGGTTGGTAGTGCTTTATCTAGGCTATTCCAAATGTATTCAGACAGTTATTTCCATCTCATGCCACTACACATTTTCCCTAAGTCTGTCTGGAGTCTCAGTCCTGAACATAGTGGTGCACGGGTAGTTAACACAAGAAGACAAAAACACTGAAGTCAAACATGCAGACTTCCTTACTTTCTCAGGGAATAGCAGCAAACATACAGTGCTTGCTGCCAAGTTTGCCCACAGAATTTGTTATGTCCTTGAGGTAAACCTCTCTGACATGATGTCAGCTAGGCCAAGCAAAGTCTAGCTGAAGAAATGGTAAAATTTTGGAGAAACAGATAGAAGTGTTGTACTGATTTCGTGTATGACTGAAAGCAAGTGCTCCACTTAGAAAAATGCCCCGTCACTAGGCAGAGGAGCTGGCATCACTTATCTGGCAATTAGAGCTGCAGGCTCAGAAAAGATCGGTGAATAACCTCAGGACTCTGATAGCTATGATTTTATTGGCATTTTCATGGTGTAAGAACCTCGCCACTGCTAGAATTTCCTTTTTCCAGCCTTTATCTCTGGCTAAGCTCCACCCCTCATGGATTTTCACACTGTCTCTTCTCAGAGATGACCTCTCTTCCACCTCTGACCTCTTTCAGAGTTTTCACCCTTGCTTTAACAATTGATTTATGATGTGCCTGTGAAAGGGTCAAGCCTACTTTTACGGTTTGCTTAAAATATTTCTTTTTTGGGTAGATACAGAAGTGGTGCTTAATAAGTGCTAAGTAAATAAACTAAAGATTGGAGACAGCTTCCCTTTTCTGCTAACTACTAGATGTCTCTAAAACTCTTTGTAACAAGTGTTTACCAAGTCTTCAAACAAATTAACTGATAACTGTAATAATTTTGTGCCTAATGAAATGTGTCAAGGGTTTAGGATTTCCAAAAAGAGTAATTTCAAATTAAGTTGTCTCACAGTTCAGTGAAAAGGCAATGCTAAAGATAATTCAAGGACTTGTATATGTAATGGACAGGAAGTCTATTTTTCTTTCAGTTTGACAGATTGATCTTCCACAGGAAAAAAAAAAAAAAGGCAAAAAGGGTACTAGGGACAAACTTTCATTGCCTCCAGCCTCCCTGTGCCAAAACTCCTTTTAACCTCACTTCAGGTGGCGTCAGAACTGCAGGACCAATCAATCACCTCAAAGGCAGATTTTATTCTTCTGTTTCACTTATCCATTATTCTTTACATGCACCATAATTCATCCTGCAAATTCAGTTGCGGTTTTTAATGTGGTCCTCATCATTCAATGTATCTAAAAGTCAAAACTGCATATATTTAGATATTAAAAAATCAATCAGGTACTTGTGATGGCATTTACGAAACTCTACGTGCTGACTAGATGACTATCCGTCTTGCCACAGATCACATCACACTTTTGAAAATATGAAGAGTGTGTTTTGAGGCCCTCTGTGTCAAGTTGAAGTGTGCATCAACATTTTCTCTATAAACTTTCTCTATAAATGTGTCTCTGCAAGGCAGCTGGTACCAGGTGATATATTTAGCGATGCCACAAAAGAGATTATCTTGGTTTCTTAAATGTACTGTTTTTTTTTCTTCTTAGACATTGAAAACTTGATTAGCTCTCCTGACAATTTTAATAGGGAAAGAGACAGTGGTTTATTGCTGAATATCTTTCATTTTCTCATTTCCATGGAATGCTACCAAAGTGAAAAAACTACCATGTTAACACCTACCATTCTATTTGGTTTGAATAGCAAAGCTCAGACAGTCCAAAGGTAGATGATATATCTCTCTGTGTAATTAGGAAAAATACTAAATTGTTCTGTTGTTTCTGTGGTTCCAAAGCATGGCCATATGCCAGGAGCTGGAAAGGGGAGACAACAGGTGAGGAGACTCCAGTCCTCACTCAGTCTTCTTGGCAGAGTGCTCACAGCTAACCACTGGTCCAGAAAGAAAGTGCCCATTTCAGTCTGTTTCATGCTTGCCCCCTTGCTGAAGCCAGAAAAGAACAGGATGTAGCTTTATTCCCATCCAGCCTATCTAGGAAGAGAACAGAAGGATCAGACAGAGCAGAACAGAGGGTTTGAAAGAATCATCTCCCAAACACAAAGACTGCTGTTAGGTCTGGACACTGTCTGCCTTGTCACCATCTACCTGTGTAATCACCAGGCACAAGGAAGTCTATTCATTCACGGCCTCACTCAGGGCTCCTTTGGCATGCTTAACACTTCCTCAGACTTACAAGGATCTTCCCAGCGTTCAAAGAATAAAAGACTGGACACTATTTATAGTTTTGCTGATGCTGGGAGGGTGGCTGTAATCCTAAATTCCTTTCTCAGTCCATGCTCAGCCTTGAGCTGAATGAATAGCAAAATTAAATAAATAATAACCATGAAAAAATGACCCAATGAAAGCACTGCCTTTGTTTCTGTCCTGAACGTGGAGCAGTGCCACTTGTTACATGCTGGTGTTCAGAAAACGGCTTTTGATCTTGAAAGCTTTCTGCTTGTTTTAGTCCTTTTACATTAATCACCCTTTAATTTCATTTATAGGATGCAAATTACTCTAACTCCTCTTGCTCAGACCGTTTAAACTAGCAGATCAGTGAACTGATAGGCCAACAAGTAAAAGAGTTGGGAAAAAATAAAAAAAAAGAAAAAAGAAAAGAGCTGAAAATACTTACAAATCTTGACTACACTTGACAAAAACCAGAAGTGGCCTGTGAACTATCCATTAGCTGAAAAGCTGGTATAGATCAGTGTCACTGCATTGAAGACAATGGTGGTTTGTCAGCTGAGAAGCTGGCCAAAGGGACAGAAAGAAAATGGTCTTTTCCTGGCAAAGAGTTAAACCAGCTCACTTACTCCATTCTGAAAACTTCTTTCCATTGCCTTCCATGGGATGCTTTGACTTGAGAATATTTTGAGTGCTGGTGAACAAACACTATAGATACCTTTCTGTGTAACTATGTCAATAATTTAGTGACAGTATTGCAGGATAGCTGGACAGGTTTAATTTTGTCATTGCCCCTTTTTTTATGTAATGGCTGCTTTTCAACAGCGTTTTTAAACAGAGAAAATAGAAATATATTTATTATTGTAACATATATATTATATACATTACAAACCCCTTACTCTGAAATCCTGGGATAAAGACTTGTTGAAAGGATGTCCCCCTCCACACCTAGCAGAAGCAGTGGCTGTTTTGTCATCCTTCTGAACCGGGGTTTCTCTCTTTTGAACTCAACTAAAATCAGTCCTTGACATTAATTGTGTAGAACCTGGTGCCTAACATGAGGAGCAGTGTGTGCCCATACCAGGGACAGCAGCCACCTAGTCTCTATAGCTAATGAATTTGTGATTGCCTAAAAGTTGACTTAATCAATCTGTTAAGTGTCCTGAACTGGAGAATAAGGAACAAAAGAAAGTAGAGGATTATAACCAAAACAAAGTGGCAATCATAGATAACAATGCAGTAATATATGTGTATTAATTGCAGCAATAATGACATATACAGTAAGCTTCTGTTGGGCACCTTTGCAACCTTCTGAAATACTCATGATGGATTTTGAAACTTTCCATGCAAAGGAGCTGTTTATGCAACCTGCAGACCCTATGGAGGTAGGGGAAGAATAAAGGCTTAGGATATGAGCAGATCTGGTCTTTAGGGACCATCAGCATCAGAGTAGATCATTACTGAGCAGCTCCACAACCACCTATCTGGCAGAGGTCTACAGCTCTGCAGTACAGGGATCACCTGCCTGCTTCAGCTCCCTGGGCAATCAGCCAGAGCACCTCAAACTACTTCCACCACCAGTTCATGGTGCCCATCCCATTCTTCCTGAAGGGGAGAATGGATTACTGTCTAGTTACCTTTCACAGACTCAGAAGCTCCTCTCTTGCCTGCTAGGCAAGACGTTATTTATAACAAAGAGCACCTAAAACCTGCACAGTTACAGGTTTGTGCTTTGAGCAAAGTAGGCACTTTTCTGCAGTCACTCCACCGAGGGTGGAGACACTACTTAGTTTCTGCTCCTCCATCTCCCTTTGGAGGAGAGGGTGCCTGTTCTCTAAAAAGCATCTGGCCATACTGCCAAGGGTGAAAGGATGTCATGTTTTACAGAAACACTGTAGGAAACCACAGAGGAGTTAGAAAGAGCATCAGGGATAGCAGAAGCAGCTGTGGTCCATGAATCTTGGTTCCTCCTCAGACCTCACTAAGGTAACCAGGGATTTGGCACAGCCACTAGACACAGAGACAGCATCAACCTCATGGCAAGTGAGCTGTATCCTGAGAGGGATCTGGAAAAGGCAAAGACGGCATGGGCCTCCAGAGCAAAGTTCTGCTGTGCTGCTGGTAACACCAACCTGAATTGTACTGACTATGAGGTCATTACGCTGTGTACCAAAAAAATCTGCATAGAAGTATCAACTTTCTTCAGGGTTTTTGGTGAAAAATATACTCCCTCTACATTTTGCTCTTTCCCTATATAGAGTTTGATTTCAGATAAAAAAAATAGTTTTGCTTTCTAACGTGTTGATTTTGGCCTTTTTATTTTTCCAAAAATGGGACACAGAGAACTCCCCATAGAAACCAACCAGTATTTTGAAGCAAGTTGTGGACCTGGAGACAGCACTAGAGCCTGGAAGCAGAAGGTGTGGAATTCAGGAACAAAGTTCCCCAGAATTTGGACTAATATAAATACAGAAGAAGACTCTTAGTAAGGGAAAGCCCACGGATCCTCTCGCCCCTCTTCTGCCTCCTGCTGGCTTTTGCACGTGAGAAGACCCTGAGAGTAAAAACTGTTCCACTGCTAGAACAGAAAGAATACTGCTGTTCGAGGTCCATAATGTTATTGTTATAATTCTGATACCACTGGCATTCAATGAATCCATGCTTATTTTAGCGGTGAGTGTAAGTCAGGTCACGAGTTGACATACAAGGTGAAGTTAAATGGTGATTTGGTCTTGAGTCATAAATCTTCCTGCCTTTTTTTTTTCATAGCTACACTATCATAATAAATGCCTGATCTTTGTGGAGGAAATAATTTAGTTCTCAATAAGATGATGAGAATAAATTATCAGCTCAGCTATCTCTGCAGTCAGTTCCTACCTGGATACCATTTCAGTAAAACATAAGCATGTGTTATGTCATGAATGTCTGATGGAATAAATTTGTAGAGTGGATTAAAAAGAAGAAGTTTTTAAGTGTCTGTGTGTGTGTGTGTGTGTGTGTGTGTGTGTGTGTGTGTGTGTGTGTGTGTGTGTGTGTGTGTATAATGTGAATTTCCCCTTAAAACATTCCTATCATGCCGCTTCATATTCATTAATTAGTCTGAGGTTTCCCTCGTGTTTAGTTTACAAAGCCACTTAAACCCACGTACCCATTTAACATATTTATGACCCCAGTTTTCTTTCTTTTCTCTGAGACTGTACCGTAATTGTTCTCTGGACTCAGGAACTGCAGAGTGCCTTCACTGATGAAAGGAGACAACATAAAGAAGGAAATGAATGTGTGAGGGATGAATACCTTCCACAAAACAACTGGGTGCAATTTGGCCCATGGCCCCGGGGGTCACTTTAATAGAGTGGAGCCTCAGTCTCTATTGAGTGTATGGGAGACTATTAACTCTTAACAACTCAGTCTCAGGTTATTTATTTATTGCTTAAATGATTTGTTATTGCTACTTGAATTTAATATACCCTCTGGGAACTGAGATGGCAGCATCAAGTTACAGAAAAACTAAAAGTTATTTTAAAACTGTGATTGAATTTTTATGAGCATCATAAAATCTTTCTGAACAAATAACTTACCATTAGTCAGAAACTTCAGCAGGAAATCTGTAAAATTAGGGATTTATTAGAACAGCACTCTATTTGTATGTTTCTCTGGAAAAGAGAGGGTTAAATGTTTGATGTTTCAAGTATTAATTGTATTATTTGAATATAACAATACTTCAATAGCACCTGATGTTTTCAAAAGGCAATATAGATACAATATTAACAAAAAAAAAAATTCCTTTTAGCCTGGAAACACCACATGTTCAGGGACTGAGACTGGTGCACACCTGTTTCAGTATGGAACTTTTTTCAATAATCTTCAGGACATCTGCAAAGATCAGTGACAAATCTCCACATCCCTTCTGCTAAGTGGACTAGTGTTTGAGGTACCTTTGCACAGACACTGGTTTTTTTTCTATCCTTGCCCATGTACGGCTATAGGCTCTGAAAGGGTGTATTCCAACACTTCTTTAAAGCATTCACTTTCCCTTTTGCTTTCCTAATCCTTAAAGTCATTGGGAGAACTTCCAAGTCAAACAGCATTTTTCAGAGGGATGGTAGAGAAGGGGAAAAGCAAGGGAAGGAGGACTGAAAGCATTATAAAAAGCAGGTGCAAAATGAAACACTCAGAAAATTAAGGGGATAGTAATAGTCCTGCAAAAATAAAGTTAATAAGTAGGTTTGAAACCAGAAAGAAAAAAGGTCATCTTATTGCTATCATATAAAAGGTCATCATATATTGCTATAAGATTGATCTCTGTACTCAGTTGTTTTTAACAGTAGACCCAAAGGTATCCTCTAGAAAAACTGAGAACTGCGGAACTAGAGAGATTTCCAATTTAAAGGTCTTGGTGCTAGAAATCCTGCCATGTTCTGACATAAAGAACCATTCTATTTCTCTTCTGGAAATAGAAAGATCAAATCTGAATACTATACAGATGTTCAGATTTTGTGAATGATGCACGTAAAGCCATAAAATTATATATGTCATACCCTTTTCCAGCCTTAATATAAATCAGATAATCATAATTTCTGATTGTTTTAACATAGTATTTATCTATCTGTTACCTGAAGAAAGTCTAGACACGTGTATGTAATACACATATGTAATGTATATGTAATATATCCACCCTTTGGCTTCTACAAGTTTAGAAAAGGTATAACTTGCTTTCATGCTGTTTCCAACATGTCCAAATCTTCTTGATCTCTATGGGTAATTAAGGAGCAGTAAATGATAAGATTCAAAAGACTTTCTTGCAGAACTGTTGGCTACCTTAAGTCTTCTTTCTCAATGTCCAGTGAATAAAGTGTAGCAGTTAAAACAGCTTTGCGCCCTCAATGAAATCCAGGCAATAATGTAGTTATCTTTCAAACTTCCTTCCAATACTGAGAATTATCAATATTCTCATCGTAGCCTTTGGTAATTTATGCATTGACAAGCAATAGCTACAACATTGTGGTGTCCACTTACTTTCTGTTACTCTGAAGTTGTTGGTGCAATCTGATTTTTCAGCAAGCTTAAAGGTTCTTTGCTCTACTGACTCTTGCTGACACTCTGACATGCCATCATGTCTCTTGGCAAGAGATTCCTCTCACCTGATATCACCAAGACGCTGCAGAAGCCCTGCCATTTCTTAGGGGCACTTTGTATCACTTATCTTAGCTATGTTCCTGGACATGCCATCTTCCAGATGTGGCTGTACTGTTCTACTGACTATAAAGGCTCATGTACCACTTAGATTAAAGTCTAAGACATCTATAACTGGTGAGATTACTCAGGTGTCTGAAGAGACCTGCACAGAACATGAGAACATTCAGTTAATGACAGCTGTCCTAAGGCCAACCAACCTCACATAAGAAATCCAAAGATGGAGCAAGGTTCTGCTGTCTTCCCATCAGTTGGCTTGTGGGCAGTTTTTCTCCTCTTAGAGGTCCCTTTTGATTCTTCTCAGCTTCTGATGTGAATGCAAAAGCATCCTCTATGTAATGGGGTCATTCTCTGCAAACACGGCCCTCCAGACTACATGGTCCTATGCTCTAAAAAGGATAAGCTTCATGTGATACCCTGGTGTGGAGTCATTTAACTAATTTTTATCAGAAGGTAGGATACTTGTTGCAGGGCAGAGAACTGCAATAAGACAAGGCAAACCAGGGAGAAAAGAAAATTTCTTACAGGAGAAGAAGTTTTTATTATAATAAATGGGTATTTAAACAGCACAAGTCTAAGCAATCTAAAGAATTGGACCTAATGGAGTTTTACTTCCAAATATATTAATTTTTTTTTAAGAGCTGTACTCTGGCTTAACTAACTCTCCAAGGACGTCTGGGCCCAGAATATGAAAGGGTCCAATGCAGCACAAAACTTCACAGGAAATTTAGTTGCCCCAGGCTTAACGTACCAATTTGAACATAACGCAAAATTTCTATCCAGAAGTGAAAGGTGAAAGGTTCATAGACAGGAAAATCAACCTGTAATCACAAAAACAAATTTTGCCTCCTAAGAGAGTCTTCTTAGACACATGAGCCTTCACCAAAAATTGCAGTCGGACTAAAGAACCAGAATTCACCAAAAATACTTCAAATTAAATGCTTGTAATTTATGTTGAAAGAACACCACGGAGTTTGTAAGACTTCTTTGGCTAATCTCAGCTGCAGAAGAATGCTTAACCTCTTAAAAATCTCCCCTACACCTTCAGTCTTTTCTCTTTCACCAACATAACCTCAGAGCATGCTCCAGATCAATCAAAAGGCCTCTTAAAACCCTCCTACATGTCAGAAACCTACTGAGAAGGATAGTGCTTTAATTTTTCAGGCAGCCTCCACAAATATTTTTGGTAACCCAGGAGAATATCTAGACTGCTGCAGCTGTTGCCTGCTAGGGTCTGACTGAGGCTTGTTGTTGCCAAATGTCTCCTTTTTAAGATCTATAACATTTATTCCATAGAAGCTTAAGTGTCTTTAATTACTCTCTATAGAAAACATACCAACAACTATTCATTAGTAAATCATAAATTTTAAAAACATTGAGTAAAATAGTTTAAATAGATATTTTGGCTTTAATGTGGAGAACTTTCAGGTGAGTAGAATGATGACTCAACTATTCAAAAACTGTTCCTGTTCAATTTTCAGACTATTTAGGAGAAACACTGCTTAACTTATTGTGCCACATTCTAACCCCAATACCTATTTCTCCGTGACTTAAATTGCTCTTTTTTCCATGGGATTAAAGAAAAAATAAATTAGGGTATAGGAAATGGCTGCTCCATGGCCAGAGCGCTTCCTTGGCATACATATCTATAACATCTGTAAATTTTTCAAGTATGACATATCTTTTGTAGCAGAATTTATTAGCTGTGGTGTGTGAGTAATTCAGAAAATTTCTTAACACTTTAAAATTAACATTTCATTGGACTTCTTACCTGCATAAAACTTCTAGGCTGGGCCATTTCCTTTGGAGCCAGTGCCCTGCATCTGTGCCAGCAGTGTATGGCCTGTGATGGTGACAACTAAAGTGGAATTTAGTTGGTACAGAATGGATTTCTGTACCAAGGTGATTAACTCAGAGTACTTTATTTTCTGTCCAGGATTTATACAGCCTTTCAATCCTGTAAAGAGTTAGGCAGTCTGTATGCATTGCTAATGTAATGGCTTTAATTTCCTGCATCTTCAGGGGAAAAAAACCCCTATTACAACACAAAATAATTCAACTGTCTTTACTACAATTGTACTAAGAAAGAATTAATTTCAGTGTTAAGAATTTATTTTAGCTATAACTTTACCCTATATATATTCTAATTTTACAGCATTAAGATGGAAAAGTACCTGCATATAACTTTCCTACAAGCATTAAATGAAACAACTGTTCTGCTACTCAACTTCCCACGGGATGCAAGGCACTGACACCCTCCATCCTTCTCTCTGCACTGTCTTTGGTTGATACTGAAGATGCCCAAAAACTGATATAACATCTAATCTCAGCAAGCATGCTGTATGACTTCACCAGTTTGATAAAGCATCTTTCAACCTCTCCCTTTCTTATTTCACACCCTTCCCTGAAGCACTTTATGTCCCACAGCTTGCAGGTACTGCTTGAGAAGGAACTGCAGAAATATTTTCAGATGTGGCATTGGAGTGACTCTTACTGTGATGAAGATAAGCTGGTTTTTGTCATTTCATCAAGAGGTTCAAAAAGCTAAACATTATTTTCCTGATGCATATGATGCATATGTTTACAATGCATAACCTAAGGAGAGCTCTGTTTCATGAACAATCTAAATTCCTGTTGGGTCAAGGAAAGCTGGCTATGACTTTAAACAAACACAGGTTTTGCACCTGTGTAGGCCTCCTCCGGAAAAATGAAATGCCACAAGGTGAAATGATGGGTGCAGTGTCCTCCTGCATTCTGCAACGGAGCACACCATATCAATAACCAACTCTGGCATTGCAAGAGCCAGTAAAATTGCTCCTTTGCCACCTCGGTGCCAGTGTTTGCCAGCTGTGCAGCACTACTGAAAACCGAGAGGTCTGCTGTTTGCGAGGCCCTATGTTATTGTATAATTCTGATACCACTTGGCATTCTGAATCCATGGCTTATTTTAGCGGTTGAGTGTAGTCCAGTTTCACGCTTGACATACAAGGTGAATTTAAATGTTGATTTGTTCTTGAGGTCATAACTCTTCCTGCCTTGTTTTTTTTCATAGCTTACACTATCTAATAAATGCCTGAATCTTTGTGTGAGGAATCATGTATTCTCATAAATGATGAGAATAAATTATCACTCGCTATCTCTGCAGTCAGTTCCTACCGGAATACCCTTTTCAGTAAAACATAAGCATGTTTATGTCAGAATGTCTATGGCATACATTATGTCGAGTGATACAAGAAGAATTTTTAAGTGTCTGTGTTGTGTGTGTGTGGTGTGTGGTGTGTGTGTGTTTGTGTGGGTTTGTGTGTGTGTGTGTATAATTTGAATTTTCCTCTGTCCTCCTTCCTCCCCCTTAAAAACTTCCTTCATATCATTCCGCTTCATATTCATTAATTATCTGAGGTTCCCACCTCGTGGTTTAGTTACAAAGCCAATTCGAACCCCGTACCCATTTAACATATTTAGACCCCAGTTTTCTTTCTTTTCTCTGAGACTGTACCGTAATTGTGTCTCTGGACTCAGGAAGCTTGCAGAGTGCCTTCACTGATGCAATGAGACACCTAAGAAGGATGAATGTGTGAGGATGAATACCCTTCCAAAACAACTGGGTGCAATTTGGCCCATTCCCCACCGGGGGTCACTTTAATAGATGAGCCGCAGTCTCTAATTGCGTGTATGGGAGACTATTAACTCTTAACAACTCAGTCCTCTGTTATTTATTTATGTTAGATGATTTGTTATTGCTACTGAAATTTAATAGACCCTCTGGGAACTGAATGGCCGCATCACGTTTTACAGAAAAACTAAAATTTATTAAAACTGTGATTGAATTTTATGAGCATCATACACATCTTTCCCTGAACAATAACTCCCATTAGTCAGAAACTTCACAGGAAATCTGTAAAATAGGGATTTTTAGACAGCACTTCTATTTGTATGTTTCATCTGGAAAAGAGAGGGTTAATGTTGAATGTTCAAGTAATTAATTGGTATTTTTGAATATAACAATACTTCAATACACCTGATGTTTCAAAGGCAATTAGCTACAATATTACAAAAAAAAAAATCCTTTTATCCTGGAAACACCACTTTCAGGGACTGAAGACTGGTGCTCACTTTTTCCAGTTATGGCAACTTGTTGGGCAGAATCTTCAGGACATCTGCAAGATAAATGACAAATCTCCCCTCCCTTCTGCTAATGGACTATGTTTGAGGTCCCTTTGCACAGACCTGGTTTTTTTTTCTATCCTTTGCCCTGTACGGCTATCAGGCTCTGCAAGGGTGTCTTCCAATCCAACACTTCTGTAAAGCATTCACTTTCCCTTTTGTGTGCTTTCCTATTCCTTAAAGTCATTTGGGAAACTTCCAGTCAAACAGTCATTTTCATAGGATGGTAAGAAGGGAAAACAGGGAAGGAGGAACTGAAAGCTTTAACAAAGCCAGATGCAAAATGAAACACTCATAAAATTAAGGGATGTAATAGTCCCCTGCAAAATAAAGTTAATAATAGGTTTGAAACCAGAAGAAAAAGTCATCTTAATTGCTATCATATAAAAAAAGTCACATATATTGCTATAAAGATGATCTCTGTACTCAGTGTGTTTTTATTTTTAACCTTAACCCAATGTAATCCTCCTAAAAAAAACTGAGAACTGCGGACCTAAGAGATTTCCAATTTAAAGGTCCTTGGTGCTAGAAATCCTGCCATGTTCTGACATAAAAACCATTCCTTATTTCTCTTCTGGAAATGAAATATCAAATCTGAATACTATACATATGTTCAGAATTTTGTGATGAATGCAACGTAAAGCCATCAAATTATATCTGTCATAACATACCCTTTTCCAGCACTTAATATCAATCAGATTAATCTAATTTCTGATTGTTTTCACATAGTAATTTATCGATCTGTGTACCTTAAGAAGTCGAACACGTGTAATGTATACACATATTAAAGTATATGTAATATATCCACCCTTTGGCATCTCAAGTTGTAGAAAAGGTATAACTGCTTTCCTGCTGTTTTTTCAACATGTTCCAAATCTTCTTGAATCTCTATGGGTAAATTAAGGAGCAGTAATGAATAAATCAAAAGACTTCTTGCAGAACTGTTGTTACCTTAAGTCTTCTTTCTCAATGTCCATGAAAAACGTGGAGCAGTTAAAACAGCTTTTGCGCCACTCAATGACATCCAGGCAATAATGTAGTTTCTTTCAACTCCCTTCCAATTACTGGAATATCAGTATTCTCATCGTACCTTTGGTAATTTATGCATTGACAGCAATATCTCAACATTGTGGTGGTCCAACTTACTTTCTGTTACTCTGAAGTTGTTTGTGCAATCTGATTTTTCAGCCAAGCTTAAAGGTTCTTTGCTCTACTGACTCTTGCTGACCCACCTTGACTGCCATCCATGTCCCTCTTGGCAAGGATCCCTCTCACCTGATATCACCAAGACGCTGCGAAGCCCTGTCCATTTCTTAGGGACCTTTTAGCACTTCTCTTAGCTATGTTCATGACAATGCCACTTCCAGATGGTGGCTGTACTGTTTTCTAAGTTCTAACTGAAACTATAAAGGCTCATGTACCACTTATTTACGTCTAAGACATCTATAACTGGTGATACTTAGCTCGGTGTCTGAGAGACCTGGCACAGAACATAGATAACATTCAGTTAATGACAGCTGGTCCTAAAGTCCAACAACCTCACATAAGAAATCCAAAGAGGGAGCCAAGGTTCTGCTGCCTTTCCCACAGTTGGCTTGTGGGGGCATTGTTTCTCCTCTTAGAGGTCCCTTTTGATTCTTTCTCAGCTTCTGTGTGAATGCAAAAGCCAGCCTCTTTAAGGGTCATTCGCTGCAAACAACGGCCCTCCAGACTAAATGGTCCTTGCTCTAAAATGATAAGCTTCAATGTTATAACCCTGGGTGGAGTCATTTAAAACATTTAACTAATTTTATCAGAAGGTAGATACTTGTTGCAGAATGGGCAGAACTGCAATCGCAAGGCAAACCAGGGAGAAAGAAAATTTTCTTACAGGAGAAGATTTTTATTATAATAAATGGGTAATTAATACAGCACAAGTCTAACATCTAAAGAATTGGACCTATGGAGTTTACTTCCAATATAATTAATTTTTTTTTAAGATGCTTACTCTGGCTTAACTACTCTCCAGGACTCTGGCCAGAATTGAAAGGTCCATGCAGCACAACTTCACAGGAATTTAGTTCCCCAGCTTGCGTAACCATATTTGAACATAACGCAAATTCTATCCAGAAGTGAAAGGTGAAAGGTGTCATAACAGGAAAATACAACCTGTAATGCACAAAAACCAATTTTGCCTCCTACTAGAGTCTTCTTAACACATGGAGACCTTCACCAAAACATTGCAGTCGGAACTAAAGAACAGAATTCACCAAAATACTTCAAGATTATATCTTGTACTATTATGTTGAAAGAACACCACGGGTTTGTAATACTTCTTTGGCTAATCTCAGCTGTCATAATAATGCTTACCCTCTGTAAAAATCTCCCCTACACTTCAGTCTTTTCTCTTTCACCCAACATAACCTCAGACGATGCTCCAATCAATCAAACGGGCTCTTAAAAAACCTCCTACATGTCAGAAACCTACTGAGAGGATAGTGCTTTAATTTTTCAGGCAGCTCCACCAGATTTTTGTAACCCATAGAATATCTAGACGCTGCAGCTGTGGCCTGCTAGTCCTGACTGAGCTTGGTTGTTGCCAATGCCCTTTTTAAAGATCTAATAACATTTATTTTATCCATAGAAGCTTAAGTGGCTTTAATTACTCCTATAGAAAACCTCCAAAAAACTATTCATTAGTAAATCAGTAAATTTTTAAAACATTGAGTAAAATAGTTTAAATAGATATTTTTGGCTTTAATGTGGAGACTTTCAGGTGAGTAGAATGATGACCTCCCTATTCAAACACTTCCTGTTTCATTTCAGCATTTAGGGAACACTGCTTAACTTATTGTGCCACAGTCTAACCCCAATACTCTTTCCTCCGGTGCTTAAATTGCTCTTTTTCGCATGGGATTAAAGGAAAAATAATTAGGGTATAGAAATTGCTGCTCCATGGCCAGCGCGCGTCCTTGGGCATACATATCTATACACTCTGTAAATTTTTTCAAGTATGACATATATCTTTTGTAGGCAGAATTTATTAAGCTGTGGTGTGTGAGTCATTCATAAGAAATTTCTTACGCACTTTAAAATTTAACATTTCATTGGACTTCTTTAATCTTACCTGCATAAAACTTCTAGGAGGCTGGGCCATTTCCTTTGGAAGCCAGTGCCGCCGGCATCTGGGGTTGGGGGCCAGCAGTGTCTGGCCTGTGATGGTGACATACTAAGGTGGAATTTAGTTGGTAGCAAGAAATGGATTTCTGTACCAGGGTATTAACTCAGAGTAACTTTATTTTCGTGTCCAGGCTTTATAACAAGCCGTTCAATCCTGTAAAGAGTTAAGGCAGTCTGTAATGCATATGCTACTAGTAATGGCGTGTAAAATTCCTCATCTTCAGGGGAAAAAAACCCCTAGTAACAACACAAATAACTTCAACTGTCGTTACTACAATTGTACTAAGACAGAAGTAGATTTCAGTGTAAAGAATTTATTTTAGCTATAACTTTACCCTATATCTATCGTCTAATTTTACAGTCATTACGAAAATGGAAAAGTCCCTGCATATAACTTTCCTACAAGCATTAAATGAACAACTGTTTCTGCTACTCAACTTCCCCCGGGGATGCAAGGCACTGACAACACCGTACCAGCCTTCTCTCTGCAACTGTCTTTGGTTGATACTGACGATGCCCAAAAACTGATATACCACTAATCTCAGCAAGCATGCTGTATGACTTCATCACCAGTTTGATAAAGCAGCTTTCAACCTCTCCCTTTCTTATTTCACCACCCTTCCCTGAAGCACTTTATGTCTCCACCGCTTTGCATGTACTCTGCTTGAGAAGGCAACTGCCGAAATATTTGTTCAGATGTGGCAGTGGGAGTGGACGCTTACTGTGATGAAGATACGCTGGTTTTTGTCATGTCATCAAGAGGTTCAAAAAGCTAAACATTATTTGCCCTGATGCATATGATGCATATGTGTTACTAAGCCTAACCTAAGGAGAGCTCTGTTGCATGAACAATCTAAATTCCTGTTGGGTCAAGGACAGCTGGCTAGACTTTATTAAACAAACAGCAGGTTTGGCACCTGTGTAGCCTCCTCCTCCGGAAAAATGAAATGCCAACAAGGTGAAATGCTGGGTGGCAGTGTCCTCCGGCATTCGTGCAAACGGAAGCCACACCATATTCAATCACCAACCTCGGCACTTGGCAAGAGCCAGTAAAAATTGCTCCTTTGCCACCTCGGTGCCAGGGTTTGCCAGCTGTGTCAGCACGAACTGCAAACCCGAGAGGTCATGCCAGGGTGGAGAAAAACATAAAGGCATCATAAGACAGAGAGTAGACTGTCATGCCATGTTTCCAATTAGTGTTGTAATTAAATTGGCATAAACACATTCGAAAGGAAACGAAATAAAAGAAAGAAGAAAGAAAGAAAAGAAAAGAAAGAACAGCAATAAAAGAAAAGAAAGAAAGAGCGAAAGAAAAGAAAAGAAAAGAAAAGAAAGAAAGAAGAAAAGAAAGAAAGAAAGAAAAGAAAAGAAAAGAAAAGAAAAGAAAAGAAAAGAAAAAAGAAAGAAAGAAAAGAAAAGAGAAGACAGAAAAGAAAAGAAAGCCCCACCCCGCCCAGGGTGACCGTCCTCCCCTCCCCTCGCCTCTACTCGTCCTCCCCTCGCCTCTCCTCCCCGCACAGCGCCTTCCCGCGCAGCCCCTCCCCGCCACGCCCTCCCCCCCTCCCCTCCCCTCCTCCTCGCCCTCCCCGCCCCCTCCCCGTCCCCGCCCCTCACCACGAACCAGACACGCCCTCCTCGCCCTCCCCTCCCCTCGCCCCTCCCCTCCCCTCCCCGCCCCCGCCCGCCCCGCTCCCCGCCCCTCCCCTCCCCTCCCTCGCCCTTCCTTCCTTCCTTTCCCTGCCTTTTCCGGCCTTTTCCTGCCTTTACTGGCCGTAGCCCTGTACCTTTCCCTGTTCCTTGTCCGTCCTTGCACTGCCCGTTCCGTTGCCGTGTCCTTGCCTTTCCGGTTCCGGTCCGGTTCCCTTGCCTGGCCTGTCCGGGCCGGGCCTGGTCCGTGCCAGGTGCTCGTTGGCCGGGCCTGCCGTGGCCTATGCCGTGCCAGGTCCGTGCCTTTCCTGCTCCGGTCCGGGACCGTGCGCTGGCCTGGTCCGAGGCCATGCCTTGCCGGTCCGTGCCCTGGCCTGGCCGGGCCTGGGGCCGGGCCTGGCCTGCTCAGGGCCGGGCCTGGCCTGGCCCGGGCCGTGCCGGGCCTTTGCCTGGCCTGCCGGATCCGTGCGCGTCCGAGGCGCGTTCTCACCGGCGCCTGTCGCGGGCCTGGCTCGAGGCCGGTGCCCGGGCCTTAGCCTGTCCGTTTCCGCCGGTCCAGTGTCCGTGGCCTTCCTTGTCCCTGTCCGACTTCGCTGGCCTCGCCTTTCTTCCCCGCTCCTAGTCGCGCTCCGGCGCCCTCGTCCTCGCCGGTCCGGCCTCCTGGCCTCACCCGGAGCCTCCCCCGTGGCCGCCCTGTGCCTCTTCCTCCTTTCCTCCCCCGGGACCGAAAAGGGAGAGCAAAGGGAAGACAAGGAACACAACAACGGCAACCCACAATAATACAAGTCAAAAAGACCACACACATAGGCTTTATATCTAGATTTAATGGCTGTAAATGGCAGCTCTTATCTGCTTTGTTTGGCCACTCTTCACTTTTGTTTCTGAATGAGAAAGACCTGTACATCTGTGTCTTGACAGAAATACATGTCAAGTACAGCAACACTCCAAAATTATGCTATGTCTACACTCAGATAAAAAGCACCATGCCACTGCTGGACTGACTGCAGGACTAAACATCATTGAAGAGATTGACAAGGGATAGTCAGATAGTCTGTCCTCCAGTTACTAGCATTTAGAAGGCCACTAGTAGATTCTGATTTATTTAAATGCATCCCCATACTAAGCCTGAGGCAACTGGAGGTTTTTAAAAAATTGCAATTACCAGCAGAAATGTAGAGATAAAAAATAAAAAAAAAAAATTTTTCGGGCCAAAAGTGAAGAATGTTGTGATGCTATTAAGCTCTGTATGCATGAGATGTATAAACCATCAAAGAAAATGGTTTAAAGTGATGCAAAAAAATTGAACATTCTTCAGAAAAATAGGTATTTTTATTTCTATTGGTGGGCAAAATAGATTTTTCTCAACACCATTAAGCTTACTTCCTTGAGACAGACTAAGTTAAATGGTTTTTATAAGACTTTTTTTTCCCCTGGAATTCATGTATCTGCCATTATAAGTCTCATAGTGGGTCACAGTTCGGTGAGTAAGAGTGAAGAGCTCTTGTAAAAAATATGTAGATTTAGAAATGTGACTTCCAAGTGCCCTGAATGTAACAAGCTGATGGAAAATAGACCTAAAAAAATAGATCACCTAAAAAATGGAAATGTGGTACAAGCTTCTATTGAACATCTAGTACAGCTGACTCACAGAAAGGCTCTGTACCAGTAGCAGCATATATTTTTAAAGCTTGAAAAAGGACACCTGCATTAGTAGAAATGCATATCAGAGCCACTGGGGAGCATGCCAGTGTACACACATAGGGAGAGAGATAACACAAACAGACAAGCCTGCCCTATATAAACCAGAGTTCTGGAGGGTACTCTAGACCTGAAAAATATGGGCACGCACATCTGGGTATGTCTAGGCAGTCCTTCTAAAGAACTGTTGGGTATGTAAAGGAGTTTGCATGCCCTTACTCTGTCTGATTACAGACTCCAGAGAAACAGGCAAAACTTCTAAGACCTAGAAACTATGGAGTAGCTTATATTGTGTAGCCACTTCTGGTATTTATCATATTTAACAATTTAAAGACTGTCAGAAGTTGGACTGCTAGCAAAAGTGGAATGAATGGTACTTAAGGGCATTAGGGGATTCTGCCATGGGGGTTGCTTAATTAATTCAGATGTTCAGATTCCATATATTAGTTTCACTCTAACCTCAGATCTTCTTTCCATCTATGACTTTATTTCTATCACTGCCTATAGATTCACAAAGTTTTTGCTTCAGTTTAAGCTACTCCTTAATAAGTTCACCAAAAGAACAAAAGGCATGTTACTTCTGCTAGATGTGGAAAGCTGTAAGAAAGTGAAAATCACTGCTACATTGCTTTTAATCCTCATATTCATGGGTCCCTTATCATCTCTGCTTGAAAAATATGCCAATTAAGAAATACTGCTGGCCAAGCAAAGTAAGTGCTTGCAGGGAAGTCTGGACAAACAGCTGGAGTAAATCAGATATTATACTAATGTCAGACAATGGAAGGATGCTGATTTACATCCTCTGTGAATCCTATACTCAGGCATTCTTCTTGTAAATCACAGCAGTTTTTCTGGGAACATAGTAAGGAAGTGTTTTATCTACACTTCCTTGTAACATGCAGGCCTTTTTTATGATTTAAGAATTGTTTAGGTTTTATTAGTATGAGTTTACAGCTCTTTGTTCCTTGGACTGTGTGAAGAATGGAAGCAGGAGACTCGCTGCTATTTTACTTTTAGCTGGTGAATCAGAAGGGTGTCTCACATTTCATTAGTGATTTAGTCCTTAACTCCTCATACTTCTCAGGTTCTTTTCCCCTTCGCACAATGTATGCAGGGACAAGAATGTGTAAGTGCCACCGCCACCCCATTCAGACTTTCACTGAATTGGTGTAATTGGATTTTGCACCTCAATTTGCAAGATACAGTTCCCCTGAAAACCAACCCATTTTGGTAAGCATAAAGATAAAATGAAATAAAAATAATAATAAAGACAGGGCAGGCATTCATAAGGTACCAGGTCTCCACAGTCTTCAGCTGAGAGACCCCAGATTTCAATGTACCCTGAAAAGGGTGATTAATTTAAAGTGAGTGGAGTCTGTTGCTTTAAGACAAGCTCATAAATCGTGAAAGATCACCACTTCTTTTCAAAAGGCTCTCCACGGTCTGAGTTTCCCTTCTGGGTCAGTAAAGGCATTGAAGTTTTAATGGCATGCCATGGCAGATTACACGATACAGCTGTCCCGGCACCGTGAAAATTAAGTTATGCCCCGTGTCAGCAAGGTTTTTTTTCCCCTTTTCTTTCCCTACCCTCCCCCCTTCACTCTCCCTCTTTCTTTCTCTTTCCCTGTCCCCTTCTTCATTCTCCTTTTTGCTGGGAAGTGCGCATCCAGGGAGGAGGTGGGAGCCCTGCAGGAGCTGCTGCCACGGCTGCTGTTGAGCCCCAGCTATTGAGACTGAGTAAATGGAGCTGATGGGTGAAGAAGAGCGATCAAAATGGAGGGTTTTGTTCCTCCTCCTTTCCCCAGGGCCCAGCGGCAGAGGCAGCCCTCCTTGCTCACTCAGGCGCAAGCACCTACTCTGCCTTGCCCGCGCTGCCCTCCGCGCCGCTCCCTGCGCTCCGCACCCCGCGCATCTGCGCTGCGGCTCCGCTCCCGCAGCCCCGCGCTGCTACGCGCTGCCGCAGGAGGATCGCGCTCCTTGCCGGAGATGCCTCTTTCCCACAGGGCAGGGCCCCGTACCCTGGGGCACGCCGCATGCACAAGCAGGCCCGTGAACAGGCGTAGCATCTTGCTTGGAAAGCAACAGCAGTCCCTGCTGTCCCCCAGCCCCTACCCTCGCTCTGTAAATAACGAGAGAGTAAAGAGCTTATTAAAGCATGAGAAATTAATCACATTAGTGTTTAGTCTGCCAGAGCAGGAACGTATGAAGGGAAGAAAGAGATGAGGAAGCAGAAATGAAAGAATAATTTGCCAATCTAACAACCAATATTCTGTGTCAGTCATTTCCAATCTCCTTTTGATTTTTAATTCCTTGGAAACTTCAGCCTCTGAAGATTAATTTAAACATATTGATATTGGTCTTGGTGGTCTGATTTCCTTATGGGATGTCCTGAGGATGCTTACAGCCATGAGTACAGATGGCCAGCGGCTAAAAATTATTGTTCTATTGACTCTGTTGTCTCTAATACCTCAAGACACTGAGTTAGACAAGAGATGGCCCCTATGCCTTTTCAGTCAAGTCAAAGTTATTAGGTAAATCTTTGTTTGGAAAATGAGTAAGTCAATAAAGGCTTCAAGTAGAAATTCCCCATTCTGATATGAAGACAAAATGTTGACTTGTTTACCTCTTTCAGTCTTTAAAAATGGGTACATAGATATACTTTACATATACACAGTATTGTCCATTTGAAGTGCTTACATTGCACCATATGCAATAACTCATCCAAAAGTTTCTGGCTTTAGTCTTCCACAATTTGCAGTTAGCCTTCTATTCTAACCCAGGACAATGATTTCAATGGGATTATTTGTGCCAGGGCTCTCTAATGCAGGGATACTTTGGTTAAGCTCTTTACTTGTTCCACTGTTTCTGTGCATATTGATAGCAGAGGACGAGGTCTGACTACCTGCATATTCAGCCACCTGTAGTTTATGTAAGTTTGACTAAATATTAAGGTATTCTACACTGGAAATAATTTTCTAATAGAACTTTGCATTTTTTTGCTTGCTTGCCCCAGTTGTTCCTCGATACAACCTGCTGTTCACAGCCAGCACATTGCTCAATATGCTACAGAAATGTTTGCCTACACAGTCTGAGCTGAACTTCATCAGACTACCAAAAAGTGTCAAGACTGGGGAAAAAATAAATTTTTGCCTTTATTACTGAGTGTTTGCTCACAATATTTTTCACAGGTGTGACATGAGTTCACAAGAAAAGTAAACTTTTAGCCAAAGAACTCTGGACCAGGAAACATTGTTTAAGAACCTTTAGCAGATATGGGCTTCTTTCTGTACTCCCTGTTTGTAGGTGGTACAAATGATTTGATAAATGAATCTGTAGGACACCATTAGCTGGGGTTAGGGGCAGAATAAGGGTCTTGCAGTTTACCTTCTACATAGATGATGTACAGATATTAAATAAAAGCCACTACCACAGCACTACAATAATTCTGCAGGTAGTAGCAGGCACAATGACATCAGGCACCAACTCATCCCATAGACTTAACAGTCCACTTGTTTACTTGCATACCTCAGTTTCTTTACACACATCAGAATCTGGGGGGGAGCTGGTCACTTATTCCTATTTGCGTTGCTGCTATTCACAACAAGTAAATCTTTCCCATGTTTTTTGTGATGGGTTCAGGCCTTTATTGAGTGAAGAGAGCTCTGAGCTGCCCAAGAGCTGTTTTGTTGGCAGGGGGTTAAGGAGAATTGTCTGTCACATCAATTATCTGCCCTTGAGCTCTTAGAAAGAAGGTGCCTAGAGACTGGCCACTTCTCTTGCTTGTACATCCACACACATGGACACCAAAACAGCTCACACTTTGATTGGAAGTTGCTCTCCCCCTCTCTCAGCAGTGCTGCAATCCATGTTAAATCAGCTCATTCCTCCTTCTCAGTAAAACTAGACAGGCCCCTGCTTTGAATATGCTGGACCACACAAGGGAGAGGGGAAAAATATCTTTCCCTCAACCCTTTCTCTCCTTCGTCATTTGGAAGCCTGTGTTCTAATAACAAATGGAGATTTAAAAAAAAAAAAAAAAAAAAAAAAAAAAAAGACAAGCCTTCCCTTCTTCCCTTTTAGGAGCGACAGCTCTGAGCCTTGGTCAGGGGAGCCCATGAATTGGCCTTGCAAAGGGCCCGGGAGGGGTCCCTATAAATCTTCCCCACACAGAGGTGACTGTCTGTCTACTTCTGGGCTGCTGCTCATTGTGACTGAAGTTTAACTGCTTCACTTTCATTCGGGGGGAGGCATGGGGGCAAGTAGCATAAACCTGAGGTTTATGGATATTGCCTTATTCCCTTGTCATTTTCAAAAGACATTTGTTTGCTTCTTTATTGTTGCCTTAGAAAAGTAACAGTGACAATTTTTTTCTACTTCTTTTACCAGCAAATTTTCTTTATTTGTCTCTCTTTATCTTGCTACCTATGGATTGGAAACTACATTAAGTATTTGACATTTGTGAGAATGTGAACAGTGACTTCCATTGTCTGCTTATCCTAGAAAGATTAAAACAACCAGTACAAAAATTAAAAAAACCAAAAATATAAAAGGGATAATGAATAAATCCCATGTGGCTGTGTGTATAATTACATACATGCTTACACACAGATACACAGACACACAAACAGACACACACTTGATATCTTGGAGAAATGCCAGCTGTAAATGCCACAAACTAAACATGGCTTTGTTTTTTCACTGATGCTTTTACCCATCATATTCTGCCTTTCTGCTCATGACTAATTTCATGGGTCACAGAGCAATACAGCAACTTATTTAATAGGAGTACATACACACTTTTTGGAGATAGTTCAAAATGATGCCACCAATTCAGATATCACCAAAATTACAATATAGTAGTATAGTGTATTTTTATAGTGTACAGTAATATTTACTAATATAGTGTATTAGTAAACATCATCAATGCATGTGAATTCTTATCATTATAAGAATGCATCAGTCAACCGAAAAATGTAAACTTTTTTGCCACAGATTATCCTCCCATGTAATTTGAATCTGAAAGCGTAACAATTTCTAGTTCTGAAAATTATAATCAGGATAATGGAATTTTTATTTTCAGCTTTCATGCACAGCAAATTATTTATGGTCTTTCCACATTTGTCTTAAGGAGAAAGTTGTCTGAGGACTAAACCTAAGCCTGTGGATTGTATTAGGAAAGTGAAGCAAAGATATTTCGAAATAGAAATCTCACTCCATCCATTTACAAATCATGTCACAGGTAGACAGCGACTTGCTTCATTTAGAGTTCCCATGAATTTTAACCAGTTTTCAAAATAATTTGATTGAATAGGAAAAATAAGATTTGCAAAGTAAAGACAGAGCTGACTATGCTGAGGATGTGCACATTTCGTTATGTTAGAAAGAAGAGGGTACAAAGGTGCTTCTCCCTTCTTAGACGTTGGTTTGTTTGCAGTACTGTTTGTGAGCAAACATGTAAAGTTGGGCAGCTTGTTTGCTCCCTGCATGTGTGTTCATGGGTGGGTGAGGGGAGTTTGAGAATTCCTAATCCTGCAGCTCTCAGGACCTGGAGAGTTGTACCCCATCTGGGGTAAATGGATTAAAAATCTTTTCTCATTTCAAAGGTTTGATCTCAACAAGGGTTTGATGTGATGAAATCAAAGTGGCAGCTTGAATTTGAAAACTATTTGGATTTGAGCTTCCTGAAGTCTAGATCTGAGAGAATGGCTGCAGTGGATATGAATGTGTGGTAACTGCACTAATGCCTGTATAAAGAAGAAAGTTATGCGTGAGGAAATAAAAAAAAAATCCCATTTCTAAAATAGTACCTACTCCAGTGAGAATAACCTTATAGTAAAATAACTTCTGTCAACTAATGATAAGCGTCTCTTGTGCTTTGATTTTAACACATTCCCTTACCAACAGTAATAGAAGATTTTGTCTTAATAGAGGTGAAGCTAAATAACAATAGCTACAAAAATTATGTATTATGTGATAATTAATGTAATTATTTTGTTGCCCTTGACACTTCCCAAGTGTTAAATGACCCCAAAGACATGAGAGCACTTCATTGATGTATCCAAGGGAAGAAGGGCAGGCTCTGCATGATTTTGAGCAAGTTGTCTTCTCTCTTTCTGATCTTCCAGTCCTCACCTGCTCACCTGTCTCACCCTCAGAAAGACATTTCACAGTCTTTCTGAGGGAAGTGCACTACAATGTTTCAAGGGATTGACACTCTTTGAAGTGAAGCCTGCCAGTAGTTCCTGCATTTCTGAAATCAAATACAAATAAATTTTTCCATAAATTTGTCCACTAATCTTGGCTCCAGGTGAAGTTTTTCATGCAGTTAGAAACAAGCTTAAAGCGCAGGTTAATAAACTAAATTATACATTTATAAGAAAATGTACACAAAGTAAATTGCATACAACCCCTTATAAGGTAGGTACTCAGAATGAAAAACATGCTAAAGGCACAAAGGGACAAAATAATTCAGCCTTGAAAGGTTACAGTACAGACAAATGTGGCAATCAATGATGCCTCTTTAGTAATCACCATACACTGTCTATGAGGGATATATTATCCATGTGTCCTGTTACACTGACTAAAACTGACTACAGTTTTCAAATCACACGAGATCGCAACATTTACACAAAATAAATTACGTTCCTTTTTTTTTACATGGAAAGGTAAAGCATCCTCAGATTCTTCTTTCTCATAGATACTTTCTGTTAAAATTTAACAAAACCCTCATGCAGTATGAAGACTTGATTAGAACATATCTCTCAGGCATGAAAGAAATTTGTGTAAGACTGTAAGAACTTACAGAAAAGCTCACTGGATATGAGAATGAAATACATGAATAGCTCTTCCCTGATGACACTTTGGTGAGTTTCAGTCTATCACAAGACTGAAACTCACCTTTCCGAGCAACAGGCCTTTCTCAAAAGCTGGTGCCAGCCTGTGGAAGCAGGGACCACATAGATAAGTTTATTAGGAAACCCAGCACCTTTCATTCTAACTGCAGATTCACTCTGACCTTTTATTGCTAAGATAATCATACAGAATAAAATATGTATATGAGTGTCTATACATGTATAAATACATACAAGAAGAGAATGAAAAAAGGATGTCTTCTGCTAAGTTCTCCAAAAGACAAAGACAGAAGACTACAGACAAGGGGTGTCACTTTTACATGTACTCAGGCTGTTGAGAAAATCTCAAATAATTTAGACATATTTCTTGAGATGACTGACATCCAGATTGTGTTTTAAATATGTCAACTATTAAACTCGACTTCAAAATAAAAAAGAACAACATACCAAAAAAAAAAAAAATAGTAGTGCACTGTGTGCATCTATAAACAGAATTTAGTAACAGAACCTGTGCAAGGTGAGATGGCAAAGGATGGAGAAATATGCTGTGGCATTAATAATGCATTTAAATTTACAGTTCTGCTTTCAGCTGTTTCTCCTCATGTGAACACTTATATTAGGCAAGTCTTGATTTTTCCAGAGTGCCTCAGAATAGTCTAGTCCAGTCCTCTGAGACTTGTTGTCCTGGGTTTGACTGGAAGGGAGCTAATTTTCCTCATAGCATCTCACATGGTGCTGTGTTTTGGAATCATGACCAAAACAGTTTTGAAAATGCATTGTTCAAGATGGTTCTGCCAGTGTCAAGACTTCCTCTGTTTTTCAAACTGCCTCTCTGTAGAAGTAGTCTGGGGGTAGACAGGAGACTGTAAGGTGACACAGCTGAGCAGCTGACCCCAACTGACCAGGGGGATAGCCCATGGCATATGACATCATGCTCAGCAATAAAATCTGAATAAAAGGGAGTGACACACTTGGTGGTGCTTGTCTTCTCAAATACATATGATGCAAGATGAAGGCCAGCTGTTCTGGAGGTGGCTGAATGCCTGCCTGCTGGGAATTAGGAAATGAAGTTCTTCTTTTGCTTTACCTATTGTACTGCTAACTTGTCCTTATAACCATGACTTTTCTCACTTTTGCCCTCTGATTCTCCTCCTCATCACCTGGTGGGGAGCAAGTAACGGGCTGTTTGCAGCTGAGTGCTTACAGAGTTAAGCCACAACACTAGTCCAGACCAGATACATCTTGTCAGATGTTCTTACAAATTGTAAGAACTCCTGAGTAGATATCCATTTAATTCTAAACATAGGAAATAACTTATTCCCTTCTTCCTTGAAACAACATTTTAATGTTGTTGAAAATTCTTACTACTTCACCTCACTAGTCCCCTTCTCTTCCCTTCCTTATCCTTTTTACTCTTTTCCCTGCCCTGCCTCAGCCCTTGCCCTCTTCACCATTTTCACAATGAGTTTTTCTTGGTTTGGTTTCTAAAATTTCATCTACTCTTTATAACATTTTGGAAAGAATTTTTTGCTGAGGTTCTCACTGAAATCACTTCATCCAACTAGGTTAAGTTTTAGAAGGATTAATCTACAGTAATATAAAAATCTAATTGATTTAACTACTGTTTCAAAGAGTATTTTCCTGTTCTGTTTGTGTTCTTCTCTTTAATCTACTAATACACAAAACAAATACTGTTTGTACATGACCTTTTAAAGAAACAATTTGTAATCAAGGAAAATAAAAATGGAAAAATGCTTCTGGGCATTCTAATCATTGCACCTCAAAATCTGTTTAAAACAACTACAAAAAGAGGATTTTCCTCTTGTGTTTCTAGTAGTTCTGGGGGAAGACAAGGCAAGGTAGTAAATTATCTCAGGTGAAATTGTAATTCATAAGCCACTGAGATTCGGGGTTGAGTTTCTAACAGGCAACTGGTGTCAATGAAAACTGCGAGCATCTGATTTTTTTGAGAATTAAACTCAAGATAATTATTATCTTAATATTGTTTAACACTATTGTCTCTGCTGTCAGTGTTTACTTTGCTGTACCCATCCCTATTTTGAAAAGCTTTTTCACAATTACCTGAAAAAATAAATATCCTAATTCCAAAAAGCTTACTTTATTAATCAGAAATATTATATAAGTAGGCTAGATCAGGTGTTCTAGACCTGAGGAATTTAGTATAAAAGGCATTTCTGATTTCACAGGAAATGCCTTTAAATATTGTTGCCCTTGTGTCATAAGGCGCTACCTTAATAAGGCTAAAAATAACACTAACTTCATGATAATTGGATGAGCTCTGGGAATGTCCTGCACACCACAGGACTGCTTTAAACTCTTCTTATGGTGGGCAATCACAAGAAGAAGAAACAGAAAACACAAGAATCTTTCAGTAGAATGCCAGGGTACAGTCACACTCAGAGCAAAAAAACCCCACAAAATGCAAGTTTTTGTATTTAAGTAGGAAGATCAGGAGTCTAAAAGGAGAAGGTAACAAGAAAATCTGGATATCTTATGGTTCAGTGCATTGTCAGATTTCTAATTATGAGAACACTAAAAAATTCCTTAAAAAGGAAAGGTAAGAGATCAAAGTAGAAATTGTCCTTAGCATCCAGTAGGGCACAATGTTTCTTACTCTTCTTATCTGTGTCATGCTCATTGAATGGACTATGGTAAGACTACCAAGCCAGCAGAAATTCTGGTCTGTAATGGTTAAAAGTAATGGAAATTAGTATAAACTGGAAATTGTGCAGTGAAATCATTCTTTGGTAAATCTTCCCATTACTGTGCATCAAAAGCATTACAAAAATCACTGAATTCAAATTTCCATGTCTGTATAGGTCACAGCATGTTATCAATCTTTTAATGACATCAAAAGGAAAGATGGAAGGGCCTGCCCTATCATGCAACAAAATTTGACAGAAATGGAAAATCTAATCCTCATTAGATTCCCATCCTCAGCTAGACTCATCCACTGCAAACTGAAGTGAGACATCCAAGTCACTGCATTAACAGCACCAGAAGCCATTTTTGGTCATTAATTTTCAGATATCCCAAGCTAGAAACATCTGTCATGACTAATTTTCTGAATCAATGGGTTCAAATCCATCTCCATAGTCCTGTACTTGGAAGCCACCTAAAAGAAGGAGTGTTGTCCTATGGTTCTCCTCTTATCTCCACCACATTATAATAAAACTCTATGTAGTAGAGAAAAGAGCAGGAAGAATGATCATAGTGATGGAATGGTTCCATGAAAAAAGGAAACTTGAAAATGGGTATGGAAAAGTGAAACAATCACTGTGAAACAAGGGAAAGGTCAGGTGGCAAAGTCCTGCCAAAGAAGAGGAAAACCTCTCAAAACTGTGCAGTTAAGTAGTGGACCTCCTTGCTGCAGGCTGTTGAAGATGTGAAAGGTGTAGGTGTAACATGGCTAAGTGGAGGCAGAAAATTCCCAGAATACTTCCAGAAAAATAGAACCCTTAGTACTCTAAATTCTACATTGTTTCTTCATCTGTCATGAAATAAAAACTGTAAGTGACAAATGAGTATCATTCTACTGAAATCTCAGAATAAAATTTTCTTGCTGAAGAAAAAACCAGATTGCTGTGAGAATGTGTGTATATATATGTCTGTTACGTTCTCCTGCTCATGCTGAAATATAGACATGCAGTGAAATTGTGACTGTCTGGATTCAAATCACATGGACTGATTTTATATGAGTTTTCCAGTCTTGGTCTGGCTGGAAAGAGCTCTTGTCATCCAAGCTTGGTAAAGGATAGGATGTGAATCTAGCAACTACTTGCTAATGTGTCAAACTAAAGCATCACTTAGCATGTACCACTCTAGTGTCAGAAGGAGAGGCTGTGCAATCAAGTCAGCACTGGAGATGCTCTGCCTGGGGGTCTTTTAGGAGGATGGGACAGAGATGGGGGAAAAACCCTTCCTCTATCAATGGAAAGCACACCCAAAGTACCATCTGCTTCTTAGCATCTTCTCCACAACCTGTCTTTGTGTGGTGCCAGCCTCAGCAGCTTGCTTTCCCAACCCTCCATGATGCTCTTCCTGCCTCAGGAGTGGTGGTGCCACAGAGAGAATGGCAGCAAATACACAAGTGACTTTTTTGAACACTGGGAAATAAAAAAGACAAGATATTCCTGTAAATTTTCAATACCACTTCAAAACAGAGAAATAAAACTGACACAGATAATCAGTCTAATGTTAAATAGAGTCTTTACTGGGGATTAGCAAAAATACTTGATTATCATACCTGTTAATAAACATAAATGCTAATATTCTGTAATGAGCAACAATTCATGTCTCTATACCTTGGCTATATCTTGACAGGAAAAATCATTTTGCAGGGGGTAGAGAGTTATATCAGATAAAGTCAAATAAGACTTAGCAAAAAAAAATATTAGGCCTTCAGCAGTGTTTAATAATACACTACAACCCACACATATGTTAATTTTATTTACATATAGGATTGCCAAACATCTTAAGACAACCCATGTATGGGCAAATCAATATGTAATTATTAAATATACACCTCCATGTAATATATCACTACTAAATGCATGGGGGTATTTAATATTAAAATGTCTGCATCTGTATTTGAATGTGTAATTAACCCCAAACTTGCTTTACTCTCCACATGTAGTTGTTCAAAAGTGAAGGTTTTAATGGCAATACTTACTTTTAAAGATCTGGGAAAGTAGTTGTGGAGTCAGTTCCTACAGAGATTACAGAACTCTGTCTGAGGGATAAAATTTTGCTTAAAGCTTCTTCAGTCCTGCCTCTTATTTAGTAGTCACAGTTATGCCAAATGTCTTACTCTTTTTTCATCAGGGAGCAGATAATAACTCAAATGCCTCAGCCAAAACAAACTCTTTGAAAAGATCTTATGAAATCATTTCTCTTTGCAAATCCATAAAAATCACCTCAGACTCCTTATCAATAGAAAGGCTTAAAGAGGGTGCAGAAGTCGTTGAATTATGATGTGCTTGTTTTAATGAAATTCCACTCCTGCTGGGATGTTCCCTGCAGATTTTCCATATTTCAGCATGGGAAAGGTTTGATGCTTTCCTGCCGGTGCCAAGAGTTAATTGAAAACATTTCAGGATAAATTCAGCTTGGGGGCCAATGCTCCCATTCCTTCATTATTCTTAACAATAATAGAGGAGTAATACAATTATTAATAGGCATGTTGTATCCTCTTAAAGTGGCAGTGTGTTTCTGAAACCGTGTCTTTCACATTCTTTTTCTCAAGCAAATCTGAAACAAATAGAAGAATAGAAATCTCAGGAGAAAAGCAAGTCTGGCTGGTATATATCTACAATTCATCACTTTTCTTCACAGTGAGTATTTAGCTATTGTTAAATATAGGTAGCTACTTGAAATGAAAAAAATATAGTAAAACAAAAATATCACTCATCTAGATCAGAATTTCCTAAAGATCTTCATGTTTAAAGTCTCATTCCTGTGGAATATTAAATGGTTTTCTTTGCAGATATGTATATCCTCAGAGTTATTTAAGGAAACTCAGAAAAGAAAAAATGCAATTTTTAATAATGCCATTGTTTTAAAGATTAAATTGGTTTTGAAGTGACATATTGTTCTTAGGATTTATGTCTTCAGTTTAATGAATCTAAAATAATGGGAGTTTTTTTATGACAGAAGACATTAGATTGTCTTGCTGGCCTAGGGCTACTTATTTGTTATCTTCCACAGTAAACAATTTATACTAATATTGTGCAGAAAATACTTTTCATTTTTAATCTTTTTTTCCCCTGACCTTGACTCTTGATACATTCATAGTAATTTTGTCAGTATTTATGCACTCCTTTTAACTAAATATTGAAACTCATAAAAGATATAAACAGTTTGGGAAATATTTCCAAAATAATGTTTACACTTAGCTTATTGTCATCATACATTTTTATCTCTTCTCTGCACTACTCCTCCCAAAACAGACAACATAAAATATTAAGAAGCTCTAACTGTTTGCAGAACTATTTTGCCATAAAGCTTGTCAACTAAAGAATCACTAAACCCATCCAAGCAAATGGAAGTTACGTGATTCCTGCTGACTACAATGAGTCAAGGACATATTTGTACCATTTCAAAAGATGCTACCTCATTTACTACAGTTATTCCCTTTTTTAAAAAAGAAGTTCTGCTGGCAAAAGTCTTTGACAAGGTCCCTGCCCATTCAGGCAGCAAACATGATATTTAGAACTGCCAGAATGGGCAGAAGACTCTCCAGACAGAATGGAGGTAATTTAACCAGCTTTTTGCACCCTGTCTTAGTGTTCTTACCCAGAAGGATAGCAAGGGTAAAACAGATTCAGGCTCAAGTATTTTCCAAACAGCCGCACACTACTGATGTAGCATTCTGGAAGACAACAAAATGGAAGGTGTATATTAAAGCACTTCTATACCCCAGGATGAGGGTAGGTCCTGAGTAGAATCAGGACAGGGTTAGGAACAGTTTCTGCTATCCTACTGCAAAACAAGAACATCTCCTGAGTCAGAGATAACAATGTGTAACCATCTCCCTTGAGCCACACAGCAGAGTATTAAGACAATGCTGGGCTTAAAATCTGGACTGAGAGAGCACCACCACACAGTAGTGCTCTAGTGTGCACTATTTCTCTTAAGTGTAACAAATTTTCCCTATAACATTAATTGAGAAAACAATATTTGTTCCCATGACTATCATGAGGTGGACTTCAGCCAGCTTGAGGGACAGGATGTTTCTTAATACAGAGGAAGCCCTTGGTTGCTACAGCTGCTTACTGTGAACAGAAGTGAGAAAACCAAACAATATTCTGACTAAAGTGCTCCTAAATGAGACCTGAAAAGAGTCTGAATTATTTCTGAATATAATGGGAAGGACGAATATATTCAGGCTCTACATGAAGTCAGTATGTTCTAAGATTTAGCCTAATATTGCCAAAAACCCAAGTTTTGAAGAGCCCAAAAGGGAAAAGATTTCAGTCTCTCAGATTTCATATTTCATTCTTATCCACTCCTTTTATAAACATATCCTCCCCATTCTAGCAATACCTTTTGCATAATAACATGTTCTTCAACACACCCAGGTGAGCTTTGCTCACTTCAGTAGATTTTAGTTCATTGCAGTAGGTTTTAGCCAACTTTTAGCTATACAAGGCCAAACCCAAGCATTAGTTGCCTGTTGATTCGCATAAGCTTCATTTAACAAACTGAGTAATCTTCCTCTCTAAGTGTGGAAAGAAAGCCAAAAGCTGAATTCTGACAACAGTTGCACTACTGAAAACTCAAACTACCTCTAACAGGAGTCAAAGATTTGGAACTATGCAAACAAGACTTTACATCAGAGAAAAGTGAGATGTTTTGGGTAATTATTTTGCACATATGTTCTTTCATTTCTTTCTATAAAATCCACACTCTTGTATTGAATTTTCTTCCATGGCCTCAATTCCTGATATGGACAGACAAAGACATCTGTTTATACTTGACTTTGCCTGGTCCTATAGACTAATTTGCAAACATGTGGTATACACCTGAATAAACTAATATGAAAAATAAGATGGCCATAAGAGTTTCTGTGGACTGCTGCTTTACTTCCTGCTATAACATATTTTTATATGACATAAAAAATGCTTGAATGGATTTAGAAGGATACTGTAACTCCTGAAAAGAGATCACATGAAGATCATCACTACTAAGTGTATTGTGAATACCTATAGAATCAGAGAATGGTTTGGGTTGGAAGGAACCTCAAAGATCATCCAGTTCGAAAACCCCTTCCATGGGTAGGGAACTTTACACTGGACCATAATACTCAAAGCCTCATCAAGGTCTTGAATGCCTCCAAGGCTGAGGAGTCCACAATCGCTCTGGACAACCTGTTCCAGTGCCTCACTATTCTTACAGTAAAGAATTTCTTCCTAATACCTAATATACGTCCCATCCTTCACCTTAAACTCACTCCCCTTTGTCCTATCATCACATGCTCTTGTGAAAAATCCCTCTCCAGCTCTCTCAAAATTCCCCTTTACTGGAAGGGAATACTGAAAGGCTGCTAAAAGGTCTCCTCAGGGCTTCTCTTCTCCAGGCTGAACAACACTGACTCTCCCAGCCTGTCTTCATAGAAGAAGTGCTCCAGCCCTCTAATCAGCCTAGCAGCCTCCTTTGGACTCCTTCCAACAGGTCTTTCTTATGCTTGGGATCCCAAACCTGGATGCAGTACCCCAGGTAGGGTCTCAGAAGAGCAGAGTAGATGGGCGGAATCACCTCTCCCGACATGCTTCTCACAATTCTTTGGATGCAGCCCAGGACATGGCTGGCTTTCTGGGCTGTAATTGTACACTGTTGGGTCATATTGACCAGCTTTTCATCCACCAACACCCCAAAGTCTTTCTCGCCTGGGCTACTCAATCCAACAGTCTATATTTCTACTTGGGACTGCTACTTCCGACCCAGGGGAAGGACCTGGCACTTGGCCTTACAGAATCTCTTGAGGTTTGCATGGGCCCACCCCTCAAGTCTCTCAGGGTCCCTCGGGATGACATCCTTTTCCTTGAGGGTGTTGACTGCACCACTCAGCTTGGAGTCATCAGCACACTTGCTGAGAGTGCACTCACCCCACTGTCCGTGTCACCAACAGAGATGTGGAACAGTCCCAGTCCCAGTCCCAGTCCCAGTCCCAGTCCCAGTCCCAGTCCCAGTCCTGACCCCTGAGGACACCACTCATCGCTGGTATCCACTTGGACATTGAGCCATTGACCACAATTATTTGAGTGTGACCATCTAGCCAATTCTCTATCCGCTGAGCACTCTATCCATCAAACCAATATCTCTCCAGTTTGGGTACAAGGATGTTGTATGGACAAGGATGTTCAGTACTTCCCACAAGTCCAGGTACATAACATCTGTTGCCCTTCCCTTGTCCACCACTGGCTCTATGATATAATCCCATCATAGAAGGCCACCAAGTTAGTCAGGTACGATTTGCCCTTATGCAGCCATGCTGGTTGCCACCAATCACCAGATTATTTTCCATGTCTCTTAGTACAGTTTCTCTTAGCACAGGAGAAAACTCATGATATTGCCAGGCACTGAAGTGAGGCTGACTAGCCTTTAGTTCCCTGGGTTTTCATTATTTCCCTTTTTAAAAAATGGGGCTTATATTTCCCCTTTACCAGTCAGTGGGGACTCCACCAGACTGACATGATTTCTCAAATATAATGGGCAGTAGTTTAGCCACTTTCTCAGCCAGTCCCCTCAGGACCCTCAGATATTTCTTATCAGGACCCATAGACTTATGCACCTCCAGGTTCCTTAAACTTCCTTCAGCCTGATCTTCTCCTGCATCGGGCAGTTCTTTATTTTCCCAATGTCTGCTCTCCCCTTCTGTATCTCAGGTTTGGCTGGAGCACTTGCTGGTGAAGACTGAGGCTAAAAAGCCATGGAGTACATCAGTCTTCTCCATGTCCCGCATAAGCAGATCTTCCATATCCCTCCTGAAAGGAGCCCCATTTTACCTGGTCTTTCTTTTGTTGCTGATGTACCTAGGGAAGCTTATTTTGTTACCCTTGACATCCCTGGCCAGATTTACAACTGCCAGTGTTTTAGCTTTCCTAATCATCTTCCTGGCTGTTGGGAAAATTTCTTTGTATTGCTCCCAGGCTACCTTTCCATGTTTCCATGCTCTGTAATCTACCTGTTTGTGTTTTAAATTTGTCCAGGGGCTCCTTTTTCATCCAAGCAGACTCCTGGCATTCTTCCCTGATTTCCTCTTTGTAGGGATGCAATATTTCAGAATGCAGTACCTCTTCAGCTACTACCACTTTTTGAATTAGAAGAAGTCATCACTAGTGGGTGACTGGAAACTCATAGTGCTTGTATTTACTCTGTTTAAACCACCTAATTCCCTTTAGTTTTTTAACAATTAAAACTAGTGGAAGCCAGATATATACTCTCATATACATTATAAAGTAGTAGGTGATTGCATTATTTTAGTATAAGACATTATAAACAGATGTGTCTTGCTTTTGCATTACTAGAGAACATCTAGCAAGCTATGTTTATTTACATGAAGATGTGTGTTTTGTGACTACACAGAGCACTGTAATCTCTCAGATAGTTAAAAATACAAACTGTGTCTGCATTGTCTATATTTGCATATAGACATACATATAAGGGAGAAAGTTCAGTTGTATTTTATTTCTATTGTTTCCAGGCAGCAAGATACTGTGGCCAAAAACACGTTTATAAACAAGTATTTCTCTCTTGCAAATGAAAGATATGTCCCTTCTGAATTCCCAGTTTTGTTCAATTTTTTTCCTATTATATTATCTCTCCTTTTCCAATTAAACTGTCTATTTTCCAATTCATAAGTGTTACTCTTAGATGGACAGTTTCCTTTTCCTCACCATATTCCCTTACATTTCACAATATCGCCTTTGTTATACTTCTTCTCTCTTCAAGTCCTTGACTAAATTCTATGTTTTGGTCTCTGTTCTCCTCCTAAACTTCCCCTTTGACCCCTTTTCAACTATTCCCATCCTCTCTGGCCTTGTGGGTATGTGTACCAGTTACCTTCTCTCCTCAAAACCCCATGCATCACTGCCTCCATTGAAATATGCTATATGTATACTTCAGCCTGACCTCATTCTACATCTGCCTAAGGAGCCTCTTGGATTTCCATCACCAGGTCAACATTAAAATCACAGTGTATTAGAAATTTATTTAATGGGACCTCCCGACATCATCTACTTCTAACCTTTTCCAGAAGCTGTTTTCCAGCCAAGACAAAAAAATCAGCTGTATCTCTTGCTAGCCAAGCCTTGGAAAACTCAAACAATGGATGTGACAAAGTTTCTTTGGGAAACTTGTCTCAGATCTGCACTACCTCCTTCATCTCCCGGCAAAGTCTTTCCTAATGTTGACTCTGAACCTACCGGCCACAGTCCACGCCTGCTGGAGCTTGTCATAACTTCTTACACTACTGAGAAAAGTTGGATCCTGCAGTCTTTACATGGTGCCACTAGATTCACTTTTCAGTTGGACTAAAGTTCAGCTCCCTCACCTTTTCCTCGTTGGTCACACACTCTAGCCATTCTGGCAGCCTTCTACTAGCCCCTCAAGTTTCCCAACATCCTTCCTGAACTTGAGAGAGGAGTGGTTTAAACCGAAACAGAGTGTTTGAGGTGCACTGTCAGGAACACCAGGAATATGGGGATGATAGCTTTCAACTCCATCTTCTGGAGATGGGAAAAAACATAATTTCCAGAGCTGAATATTCATCTTATTTCCACATTACTCTTGCCTTCTGGCTATGCCAACATTACTGAAGACAGACAGCTTTCTTTCTGCATTCCCCCATTATTTTCAATCTGTCTCTCAGCTAACTTCTTGATATAATTTTGGGGATTCTTTCTCCTTATTAGCAAGTATCAATTCTCCAAAACTTCTCTTCCCTATCCTTTCTACTTCTCACCCATTCAAAATGCCACATTTGAATGTGGATCTTTCTTTATGCAGACTGTTATATGTTTATTAATGTATTTTTATGTTTCCTACATATCATTTCACCTCACAACCATCCTACTAAACATTAGTCTATTACCTCACTCTGGGGTGTTCCTCTTTCCCCTCCATGATGCATGTCCAAGGTATAGTATTAGTGCTATTACCTCTATGT